>NW_008606203.1:8423-28627 GCF_000691845.1 Merops nubicus | reverse complement strand
GGGTCCCCCCAAAACCACTGCCTCTGACCAAGCTCCTGGGTTTGTGGGGCTGGGATGTTTGTAAACTCTGCTGGGAGCTGTGACTGAAGCACCAGCTCTTCTTCTTGGTGGTCAATATTGTCCTTGCCTATCTTAGATTGCCTTCTGAGTCACCCAGATTGCCCGTGGCTTATCTGTAGCTCCTGGCCGCCATCCCCAGCAGAGCTTTATTCCTGCTATTTGTGGCTATAAGGAAGGAATTTGTCATTTAGTGCTTAAATATTCACCAGAAACATCAGGCTGGATGAGATAAGCCCTGGATGCCCAGGTAGGTGCCCTGCAAGATGAACCTTTTCCATTGGTGATGGGAAGAGGACGCGTGGGGGGCCGGGTGCCGCTTGTGGAGCTCGAGCCCTGCTTTTATTTTGGTACTGGTTTAACTGGGAGGGCTGTGGTCACACGGCAGGGCAGGGGAGTGTGTGTTACCAGGAACAAAAGGTGCTCTGTTCGGGACAGGCGCTGAGCAAAGCCTGGACTTTGCTTCCCTCCTGCCCTGTGGGAGCAGCCGGCGGCTCCTGGGGCTGCGTCCGAGCCGGGTGAGGAGGCCATGTCTCCACAGGTAGGTTTTTGGGGGAAAAACCCTACAAAACGGGGAAGAATTGGGCTTCTAGGGGGAGGTGGGTGACCCCCAGGGCTGCTTCTTGGCCCTGGAGGTGCCAGGAAGAGGCAGGTTGGGCACCCACCCAACTCGGTTGCTTGGTCTTTTCTTACCAAGCGTTGGGTGTGTGAAGGAAATTTCAGATCACTCTTTCTCTCCTTGGGGGAGGTGGACCCAGAGGGCTGGTGGCTGAAGGTTTTTGGGGTGCTGAGGACACTCTGCAAGATCTGGTGTCTTGTGAGTTGTTTTTTTTGGGGGGGTTTGGAGGATGTTTTTTCTAGGGTGAGTGTTTTCAGTGTGTCTCAACAGCTTCAGCGTGGTTCTCTCACACAGCCTTGAGGTTAACAAGCATAGCAGCCCCCAAACCCACCCTCAGGGGCTGTGCTGTGGAAGTTGCCTTTGCTCTAGGCTGAGTGCAGGCTCCCTGGCTCCTCTGGAGGGCAAATGTTGCCTAAATGTCTGGGAAGAGGCAGATATTGTGGTCGAGAAGTCATGACAGCCCCCGGTGCAGGAACTCTGGGTGGTGGGGTGGTGTTTTTGGCTGCCAGCACTGAAAGGCTGAGCTGCTGTGGGCTGTTCCAGGGCTTTGAGGGTGGTCGTGTCCATGCAAGCTCAGGTGGGTCCATAATCACAACTTACAACCCTTCTATCTGGCTTGACATCCATTTAGAGGCAGCAGAAGCACAGAAACCGGGCGGGCAGGTGACCCTGGTGCCACGGCAGCACCCAGGGGTGCTCACCCACCAGGCAGGGTGCTCACCCACCAGGCAGGGTGCTCTTCATCCCTCCTCCTTCCACACAGAGCCTCTCCTGCAGCCTGCAGCTCGAGGTGTCCTTGGAGGGGGGTTTTCACAGCCCGTCCTGTCTCCTGTGTGCAGCCAGAGCTGCTGTTTCCCATAACCAGGCTCACACTTGCTGGGAAAAATGAGTTGTTTTTCCTTTTCCTCTCCCTCCCCTGCTTCCCTTCCTGAGTTTCTGAGTGCTTGTGGCCAAGGACAGCAGAATTTCAGGATGCTGGGATGGCTCTGGGAAGGAGTGAGGGACCAGCCCTGCAGCAAACTCCTGGGAGCCAGACTTTGCCCCCCTCTCCAAGGCAACCCTTGGGCTAAAGCTTCTGGCCATCACAAATCAAGCTGAATTTGTCCTCCCTTAGGCCGTGCAGGTGACTCCCAATAGTCTCATTTCTCTCCTCATACTCAAGCAGGGCTTTTTTATTAATCAGTGTGGGTTTTATAGCCCTTTATAATGTCTAATGAAATGGTCTTTGCTCCAGTGTGTAATGAAATGCCTGGAACAGATGAGCTGCTGCTGGTGAAGTCTCCTATAGGTGCTTCATCATCTCACCCCTTTTATCAGGGCACATTACATCACCTCCATGATTTCATCCATGGATTTCCTTTCAGAAGCAGGAGAGCTCACTGCCAGGCTTTCAGCTCCCTGGCGTTTTGGGGACCCCTCTGAACAGGTTGGGATGTGGCTGGATGGCCAATGTGCTGAGCCAGGGCAAACAGGGATGGTGCTTCATGGAGGGGTTGAAGCCAGGGGTAGGGACTTGGGTCAACCATGACCCTGTTTCAGTTCAAGGGCTCAATGTGTGTGTTCAGTTTTAAGGTCTGAGGTTTACCTGAAGCATCTGAGGGGGTTTTGTTGCATAAAAACTTCAAAGACACTGATAGTGGGGACACCAACCCTATTCTGAGCATGGTGGGGACATTCCTGGCAAGTCCCCTGGGGTGCTTGTAGGCTGTCCCAAGCCCATGGATGTCTTTAGTTTATCATGGGAGTGGGTGTTTCAGTCTGGAAAAAGTATTTTACTTTCTGCCTGCTCAAAGGAGAGCAAACTTGGCCAAAGGAGAGATGTGACAGGGAGGGTTTAAAGGCTCACTGCACAAACCAGCAGCTCACGAGGCCACCAAAAAGAGAACTTTCTATGACCTGCCACTGCACCTTTGCCCTGGGCGAGGGGCCTGGGTTGGCTTTGCTTTCTCAGGCATTTGGGAACACCTTCCCCAAGTCCCTGTGCTTTGCCTATCTCCTCCTTGCATCTTTTCTGGAGGTTTAGTTACTCAATCCATGACGAAAATTCAAGCAAAGTTCTCCACGCTCATGCTCAGGAGAAGGACTTTGTTTACAGTTTCCACTGCCTCTCCATTCATTGACCATGCAGGTTGAATTTTAATAAGGCTCTTGCATTATTTGAAATCTCATCTAGGCTGGTATCACAAGAGGAAGAAAAAATAAATATCTCCTTTGCTAAAAAGAAAGTTTGCAAATGGTCACGCTCATGCTCAGGAGAAGGACTTTGTTTACAGTTTCCACTGCCTCTCCATTCATTGACCATGCAGGTTGAATTTTAATAAGGCTCTTGCATTATTTGAAATCTCATCTAGGCTGGTATCACAAGAGGAGGAAAAAATAATCCTTTGCTAAAAAGAAAGTTTGCCAATTGTGCTATGGTTTTTTTTTTGGTTTGTTGGTTTTTTCCTTCTAATAAATCACTGCGTGGCCCTGGTGGAGCTCAAGGAGGGTGATTAACATGCTCTTCTGGTGGCTACTTCTAGCTCTGAAGGGTTGCCCCATCCTTCTCTGCCAGTATTTTTCACCTTTAAGATCTTTGGTGAGGATCTGAGAAATAAATCACGTAGCTGAGGCCACAGATGCCCTGAGCTGCTCAGCTCCTGGTTGTGTTTCAACACTGAGAGTGTCAACAGATGGTGACCACAACAGGGGGGGGTTTAATCAAGTGACTTCTGGGTTGGAGTAGTTGGGGTTTGTAGTTTTGGCTTCTTTGCTCTAGTTGCCTTTGCTTTGTGCTTATTATAGAATCGTTTTGGCTGGAAAAGATCTTCAAGATCACTGAGTCCAACCCTTCCCCCAGCACTGCCAGTCCCCACTGCCCCGTGTCCCTCAACACCACATCTCCACAGCTTGGAAACCCCTCCAGGGGTGGGGACTCCACCATTGCCCTGGGTAACCCTCAAGGGGAACAAATTGTTCCTCAGCTCCAACCTCAACCTCCCCTGGGGCAGCTTGAGGCATGAAATCTGCTGTCCCCTCTTGGATCCTCTCCCCTGCATCAGGTCCCATCTGCTGAAGCCTGGGACCTCTGCTAAACTCAGTCTGCTGCAGAGAGCTTGGGAAAGCAGTGGAATTGCTGGAGCATTCTGGCCTCAGAGCAAGGAAAGCAGCCCGAGCCTCTGCTTCCAAATCTCCCTCATCCTTCTCCTCTCGAGCCTGAGGAGCCTGAACAGTGTTTCTAGGAAGGGCAGCACAAATCCAGTAAGGCACTTAAGCAAGTCCCTGGCTTTAGGTATATAAGTAGTCTGGGTGGATTTATGCTTTTTAAAGCAGGTGGGGGTTTTAGGAGGCTTTTGTTTTTATCTCAAAGGCTAGTGAAAGCCACCTTCTCCTCTGGTCCTAGGGATGACCTTTGCCACAGCAGCCTGTCCTCTGAATCGAGTTCAGCCAGACAGCCCCATCTTCTGGTGCTGACTCTGGCTTCTGGGATGGTGACTGGGTGGCTAGATGAGTGGAGAGCAGTGGATGGTGTCTACCTTGACTTCAGCAAGGCTTTTGAGATTGTCTTCCCTATCAGGGAGGCTCAGGAAGCGTGGCTCAGATGAGTGGATGGTGAGTGGGTTGAGAACTGGCTGAATGACAGAGCTCAGAGGGTTGTGGTCAGTGGTGCAGGGTCTAGTTGGAGGCCTGTAGCTCATGGTGATCCCCAGGGTCAGGACTGGGTCCAGTCTTATTCAGTATGATCATAAGTGACCTGGATGAAGGCCCAGGGTGGATCTCAGCCAGTTTGCTGAGGAGGAGTGGCTGACACACCAGAGCTGTGCTGCCATTCAGCGAGACCTGGAGAGGTTGGAGAGTTGGGTGGGGAGGAACCTCCTGAAGTTCAACAAGGGCAAGTGTAGGGTCCTGCTCCTGGGGACCCTGAAGTTAACCATGACATAAACCTTCACAGAACCCCAGCACGGTGGGGTTGGAAGGGACCTCTGGAGATCATCTCCTCCAACCCCCCCTGCTCCAGCAGCTCACCCACAGCAGGGTGCCCAGGATGGTGTCCAGGCAGGTTTGGAATCTCTCCAGAGGAAACCCCACAACCTCTCTGGGCAGCCTCATCACCCTGAAAAAATGGCTTTGATGGGGATTTATAAACCAGCTGATGTTCTGTCGAGGGATAGAAGGTGCCCTCATGTTGCCAGACAAGGGAAAAGCACTTTCAAGGCTAACTGGTGGGTCTGAATGGTGATTTTTGCAGAGAATCCAGCTTAACAACGAGCCCTCTTAAAACTGAGGAGGTGAGAGCAGCGGTGACCAGAACCCCTGAGTTGAACAGTGGGTCATCCCTCATGGACTCACCAAATCCCCACTCCCTTTCACCAACATCTCCCTCCGACTATCTCCTTCTGTCTTCTGCTTTCCAAACACCTCTGGGGGACAGGAGGCACAGCCCAGAGGCCAGGGTGCACCCCAGGGCTCTGCTCCATCCTCGGAGCAGCGCTGGGATTCGGCTCCTGCTGGTTTTGGGTTGGATTTCTGGGCTTAGAAACACAACCCCCCAATCATCAGCTGCTCCATCCGTGTTTTGTCCTGCTCTGCAGCGAAACCCCATTGCTGTAGGGTCTTATGTTTTGGTTTTTTTCCCTCCCCTTGTGTTTTTTCAGGCCAATGAGGTGACCGACAGCGCTTACATGGGCTCGGAGAGCACGTACAGCGAGTGTGAAACCTTCACAGATGAGGACACCAGCACCTTGGTCCAGCACGAGATGCACGACGAGGTAGAAACAGACAGTGCCATCGACTCCACCGTGCACTCTGAGTTCACAGATCCCATCGAGGAGCCAGAGCAGGGGTGAGTGGGAACCCCCAGGAGCCCAACTCCCCCCACAGGGGCAGGAAACGCGGCGATGGACAGAGGGAAACGCAGCCTGAGGATTTCAAATGGACTGGGCTGAGTCTTTCTTGCTGAAACTGGTTGTTCTTTGTGTTTGTAGCTTCGTGCAGGACCAAAATAGCTCTTGGAGAATAATGATAATAATTAGGCTGCACCGTGTGTAGGCTGTTTTGGAGCTCGGCCTGGCAAGCGTTACTTGCCTTGGGAGAACTTCTGTACCCTCATTAGCATCTTTCACCTCAAAAAGAAGTTCTCAGATGAGCCAAACACCTGAAATACTCCCAGGGTTTCATCTATCACTCCAGCCAGAAAGGCGACGTGTAATTTTTAAGCAGGGAGGGGGAACTCTTGGTGTTCTTGTTTTTTCCTAAACACGCGTGTGCCCTTTGATGTGCAGCCACCTCCTGTAAGAACTAGTTCTAAACTTGTGCCTAAAGCACAAAACAAGAGCCAAAATCTTTGTCCCTGGGTCTGAACAGCTGCTGGCAAAACTGCTCCTGGGCCCCCCTCGTTTCCTAGATTTTGCAGGAGAAGTTGGGGGGATTTTTGGGGGAGTGAAATGGGGATGCTGGGAAGGTGACAGGGGAGGGGATAACTCCTTTAACAGTGACCCGAGAGCGCTGCTCTGCCCAGCAACCTCTGACACCATCACTGCTTAATGAGTGCTCACACACAGAATCCTTTTGGCCAAAACCACGCCAACCAAACCCTGCTCTCTGCTGAGTATTTCACAAAATTCCTCTTGCTTTTTTTTGAAAGCACTGCCCCAAAAATCTTCTCTGGGGACAGCCGAGCTGCGGCGAGCGGTCAGCCCCGGAGCTGAAAGGGTGCTGTGGATTAGGGAAGAAAATGAGATTAGCTGGCTGGGCTCTCCTCACCCCAGCACCTTCAGCTCGGTGAGAGTTAAATCAGGATCTGATCCGTGGCTGAGCACCACGAGCAGAGGGTCCCTGGAGGGGCCATGGCAGCCTGCGTGCGCTCCCGGCCTCTGGGGAGAATGCCATGCCTTGGATTCACCTGCCTGTAGGTATAAAATGCTTGGCTTGGGGGGGGATTTTTTGAAGATGAGGTTGTTCTTGAGGCTCCTCTCGTCCTGCCAGCGTGGACTTGGGAAGATTGGGTGCCCTTGGGGCACTCCATCCAAGCCCAGCGGGGCTGTGGTGTATTAAATGTGAGTAAATTCCAGGTAGCCAAAAAAAAATCAAGGAAAAAATATATTTGGCTTAAAGATCTGGAAGGCTCGAGGTGGAAGCATCTGGAATTTTATTCCCAGGTGGTTGGGGAAGGGGTTTGGTGCTGCCAAACGTGAGGCAGGACAACAGTTCTACCCCACTGGTGCCCAGAGCTCTGGCTGGGGGTACAATCCGACCAGTGCAACTGTTGGGCTGGATCCCAGCCTCAGCCCTGCTTTTGGGGAGCTGGGAAAGCTCAACCTGCCTTCAATGGCTGGAGCTGAAGTGGTTATTTAGGCTGTGTGTAGCAAAGATTAGTTAGTCTGCATCTTGGAACTGCTAGAGCCTCAGTAGTTGTATATGAAATACTCCCAGGATTTATTGCCCAGAGCTTCCCTGGCTGAGGGTTTCCAGGTGCCTGATCAGATCAGCTCCTGGACGGTGCTTCTCAAACCACAGCCCCAAATTTAGAGATTTAGAGGTTGTTTGGTTTTTTATTTTTCCTTGTGAGTTCCAAATTCCACCCCCTGCCTTCTATTCCTGGAGAGATTCCTGAGGCTCTGGGCGATGGGCTGACTCAGAGCTGGGAGGGTGGGATTGTGCTGGAGCTGCTGTGGGGATAAAGGAGCTTCTCCAGTGCCCCAGGAGCATGGGAAGCTGCCCACGAGCTGGACTTGGGCTCATCTGTGGTGAAACAGATCTGCTGCTGGTTTAGGCAGAGGGTTGATGTGTTTTTATTAGCAGGATGAGAGCAAATCCTTCAGATGGGGCAGGTTTTTGTCATAAATGGCTTATCTGTAATCTTTTTTGCTTTCTGATTTAGTACAGCAAGCTAGTCCTATCCCATTTTCCCTCTCCTAGCCAGTGGATGAGATGGGGGGGGAGGGAAGGCATGGCCTGAAATAGCAGGCTTTATAGTCATGCAATGCTGTTTTGATTTTGAATTGAATTTTGGAGAGGAGAGTGGTGCTGGTCCCCCTGGAAACACAGACCTGTGGCTCACAGACACGTGGGCTGCTTCTTCCACATCCCTCCTGCCTTTCCCCCCCGAGCTTAACTTCAAAACCTCTGCACCCCATGGCAGGAAGGTGCCCTGAGAGTGGGCACGTGCTGTCGTGGTGGTTTCTCCCTGCCAGGTTTGGGCAGCTGCCTGCAAACCACACCAGGATTTGTGTCAGGGGGGGGACAGTTACAGTGTTAGACCTCAGTGCTGGGCTCTTGATAGGATTATAGAGCAATGAGGCATTGGAACAGGCTGCCCAGGGAGGTGCTGGAATCCCCAGCCCTGGAGGGGTTCAGAAATTGGGTGGACGTGGCACTTGGGGCCACTCACAGGAGTCTGGGGTGATAGTTTGACTTCAGGATCTTAGAGATCTTCTCCAGCCTTAATGATTCTATGATTCTGTGTGAGCAGAGCCAGGCACACAGGCTGAGGATGTCACTCACAACATGTTTAGGGTGAGTTTGGCACCTGCCAAGCTTTTTCTGTGCCCTGATTTTTGGTTGTGCCAGGGCTCGCCACCAACCCTGGCTGCTCTCTTGCAAGTCTGCCTGCCTCCAAACCCTATGTTGCAGCTGCCAGGGCAGCCTGCATGAAAAAACAGGAGGTTTTTTTGTGCAAACAAATTGCTACCAACTTCCCAGGGGTGCCCTCAGTGTCTGGGGCATGGGGTTGATCCCTCAGCCAAGACCAGCGAGCGGCCAAATTTCGAGCGGCCCAAACGGGCAGCACCACTTGGAAAGGGGCTTTTTTGGAAGGGCTGCTGCAGTGGGGACCCTCTAATCCTTCTCCTCTCTGTCCCCACAGATCCCACCCCCACGACCTGCCCCTGGGCTCGGACCTGAGCCCCTCCATCGTTACAGTCATTAGTGGAGAGGAGCATTTTGAGGATTACGGCGAAGGCAACGAAGCAGATTTGTTCTCGGACAGCTTGTGTAATGGGGAAAGCAGCTTTAACAGCTCCTCGTTCCTCTCTCCAAGGTAACACCCCGTGTTTTAGCTGGTTTCAGTTGCTTGGTGTCTTCACCTGCGTGGGATTCGTTTCCTGGGGGGTTTGTGTGCTAGCTGGGCTGCAAGAGGGGGGGGTGCTCCTGGCAAGCTTTGGCTACGAGGGGATGATCGCCTCCAAAGTGGAAGAGGAGTTGCCTCCCTCAGCCTTTCCTTTGCCAAAACGGTGCCCAGCAGCCCACCCACCCTTCCCATGCATCCTGTTCAGGATGTGGCTCCTTGCAGAACCTTCCAGGAGAGAAAACCACCCCGCAGCTTTTACCCCAGGTCCTGTTGGATGATGTTTGGGGTTTGTTTTTTCTTTCTCTCTTGTATTTTTGGCATTGATGCCATGCTTGGGTGGATTCACACAAGCTGTGGCAGCCTTCCCTCTCTAGGCAGCCTAAGGGAGATGTGGAGCAAGGAGCAGGAGGTAGCATTTTCCTGCCCTCTTTGCATTAGGGTTTGAAACCAGCCTGATGTTGGTGTTCCAGCCCCTGCAGGGTGGGCCGAGGAGCTTCTGTGACAGAACAAAACCCATCAAGGCTTGCTTTTGAAGCCAAAAAAAAAGGTAAAAGCTGGAGTGATCATCCACTGCTACAGCCCCCAGAGTCTCTGTGATGACAGCTGACAGCAGGGGCATGTTCCTCCATCAGACAGTGTGAGGCAGGAGTGTCCCTCCCAGCCACATGCTGCTGCTGAAGACAAGAACTTGCTTTTTTTTTTCCCATACAAATACAGATCTGTGACTTTCTGCAGCAGTATAATTGTCACAAAACTCTCTTTTTTTTTTTGCTGTCTGCTTCCCAAAGCCCTTCGTACAGTTTGGGCAGTTGGTGCTGCAGTGTGGGAAGTGCTCTCAGATCAAAACCACCCTTGGGGCTGGAGTTCCTCGCCGAGGGTGGGCTCCCAACCTACTCCTTGGCAAGGAAAGGTTCATCTAAAGGAGCTTTGCAATCAGGGAAACTTTCTCCTTTCCTCTCAGGCAGAGCTCCCAGGTTGCCTGCACTTGCAGTGGTCACACCTTGCTCTCTCAGGGCACCCTCTTCCCCTCTGCTTCTTTGATTCTTACCCCCAAGATTGTGCTCTGGAGCTTCTTCCCTCTGCTGGGAGGGGCTGGCTGGGCACGTGGCCACCCAGCTCCTGGTGCTTTGTGCTGGGGCTTGCTGGGGAGCCAGGCTGCAAACAAAACCTCCAGAGGAAAGAATGCAGCTCTGTTGGAAGGTTTCCTCATGCCTTTCAGGCCTGGCCCTCACCTTGGGGTGTCGTTGGGTGCCTGAAGGTCCTTAGCTGGTCGTTCTCTAGGGTTGCTGAGGCTCTGAACACAGCTCGGCCACCCCAGTGTGGTGGAATTTAGGGGAACCTTAAAAAAAACTACAAGGTATCTCTGGTTCAGGCTGAATTTTGGAGTTTTTTTCTGGCTGTGGTTTGACTATGAGGAGCAGCATTGCTTGCAAACAGACCACCACCCACCCTTTCTATGTCTTTTAAGTGGGAATAACCTCAACCAATTCTGCCACACCTCCAGCTCTTCACCAGTTGGCAAGAGCCAACTTTGGGGGAACTCTGTGGGGTGTTGCATTTTCCTGCTTGGTCCTTGTGTGTGTGTTTGCAATCCCTCCTCTTGGGTTGCCACCTCTTCCTCAGCATGTCCATCCTGCAGGAGAAGCCTCTCTGCAACATTTGGGGAGAGATGAACAGCAACTGGAAGGAAAAGCTCCTCACACACACGTGTTCTGGCTGCCAAGGAGCTGTGTCACTCACCTGGCCTGGGCTGAGCCAAATGATAGATGCTATTAACCCCTCTCCCTTTCCAAAAGGGAAGAGAAAGGGAATGAGGAAAAGAGATTTACAAGCTGGAGAAGAAAACTAAAACAGCCTTAACAAAACAGGAAGGGTAAAAAGAAAAGATAATAATATTAATAAGAAAATAACAAAATAGGTACAAACCCAATATCCAACTCCCCCAGAGTCCAGCCTGGACTTGGCAGATGGCAGGAATTGGATTCAGGAACACGTGGGTCAGGATCCAAGGCAGGATGGATGGAGTCCTCCTCGGACACCAGCCTTTGCAGAAGAGGTTTGAGCCTCCTGATCCCTCAGCTTTCATACTGCAGATGATGTTGATGGGATGGAATCCCTCCTTGCTCAGTTGAGGGTCACCTCCCTGTGGGTGCCACCTTTTTACTGGTGACCTCTTCACTTGGAGCACTCCAGCGTGGTACTCGAGGTGTAGCAGTGACCTGGATCTCTGCAGGAGCAAGCAGAAGCCTTTCTGCACCCCAATCCTTGCTAGTAGCTCTAAACACAGAGCATGATCACTGCTAGAAGCAGGGAGCATCTCCCAAAATACCCAGTTAACTTCACAAGGCACAGTTCTTCAGAGACCGAGCTGGAAACTCAAATCACTGCAGAGAACAGCTGCTTGTTCTACCACAAACCAGGCCACGAGCACCCAAGGGCTGTGGAAACCAAGGGGGGTGGCAGCTCACCACGGGGGGTAGGTGGGGATGCCCTGGGGTGTAGGGTTGATTGAGTTCTCACCCACTCAATGGGCAAGAGCCCAACGCAGCCAGCGGCCAAACCTCTCTGCACGCACCCAGAGGTTTTGCCAGGCTGGCCCCTGGCTTCTCCTCCAGGCTGCTTTGCCCATTTTGATTCGATTTTGGGCTTGGCACCTCGCCCAGGGTTGCACCCAGCTGGGTGAGCTGGTTCTGCCTCCTGGCAGGGACAAAAAGGACTCGCTGTGAGTGCAGCCAGACGTGGGGGGCAGCCCAGCCAAGGGCACGTTGCTGCTTCTGGGTGCCACAGAGCTGCTGTCACCTCATACCCTCTGCAAAACCAACTGAATAACAGCAACTGGATCATCACCATCCCGAGTCCAAACCCTCAGAGGGAAGGGGGAATGTTTTTCTATTTGTTTTTTTTTTCCAGGACTGGGAAGAGATGAGAAATTTGGCATTTACTCTTGTCCCATGACCTGTTCTAAGGGGGCTGGGAAATACTGTCCAGACAGCACAAACTCAGAGGCCTGACCCTGGGGGTGGCTGGGCTGCTGTCACCAAAAAGGTCACTTTTGGAGGGGTTACACAAAGGTGCAGAGCCCAAGGGACCCCCTCCCAGGGTGTCCCGTGCTCCCAGCATCTCCTGGGCCAGGACTTGTTGGTGTGTCTCTGTGTCATGGGGTTGAGTAGTTGGATGCCTGTTGGTTTTAAGCTTGCTTGTGTTTCCTCACACTTTTACCTGTCTTTCTGATTGAACTGCTTTGTTTTTTCACTATTAACCTTTCTCTGATTGAAGTCAGTGCCTTCCAGAAGCTTGGTTTCCTGCAGGAAGCATCCGTGGCATATAGTTGACCCCAAAGGAACACAAACTCTTTGCTGCTCAGAACCCCTTGGCCAAATTCTGTCCTGCCCAAAGGCTCCTGGAAAGGAAACTGCTCCTGGCTTTGCCAAGGGTGAATGCCTCAGCAGCTTGTTTTCCACATTGGCAGCTGAAAGTGAATTGCTGATGGGACCCATTAGCTCCACAGGTTCTTCAAGCCCTAGAGACCCCCATATCCAATGGGCTAAATGATGTTCCCACAGTACAGAAGCTTCAGCTTCTCTGCACTCCAGAGAGCAGTTGAACCACAACCATCCTTTTGAGCTTCAGAGCTCTCTGCAGTGAAAATCCAACCCTGCCTGTTACCAACAGAGGGGCTGTTTTTAAAGCATCTCATTAGAAAATGGTGCAGCCCACTGAAGGATCTGGCTCTTGCTCCCAGCACCCAGTCCAGGGGTGTGTGAGTCTGGGCTGCATCTACCAAGGCAAACCAGGACCCTCACTGGAGCCTCCTGAGAAGAGGCTGCTTGGAAAATCATGTCAGAAAATCAACTTGCCATCGTGGAGGTTGGTGGAAAACAGGCACCTCACCTGCCCTGGCCTCTTTTGGAGGACTTCAGAGTTCTGGAGGCCCAGAGGTTTAGAAACCTGGGCCAAGCTCAGCTGCTGTGAGCCTCTGGGAGAAAAAAAAGTCCTGCTCATTTTTAGCAACTCCACATTGACCACGATTTACCTTCTAAAATCACGGGGGCGGGCGGGGAGACGACCTCATCTACCCCAAAGTTTTTTAACTCCAAATCTTATACCTTTCCCCTCCAAATCTCCCCTGCCTTTAAGGGACTGCTCAGCTTCTGGAATGCACAGCTGGCAATCAGCCCTGCCTGTTCTGTCCTGTTCAAATGACCCTTGTGATTTCTCTAGCACCAATCCGCTCGCTGCGAAACTGCACAGCGTTCTCGCAGATGAAGCTTTTGAGTTTTACTGTAGCCAGTGCCACAAACAAATCAACCGCCTCGAGGATCTTTCTGCTCGCCTGAATGATCTTGAAATGAATAGGTAATTGGCCTGGAGTGTGGCTTTTTCACTCTTGGGGAGGATGTTTTGGAAGGGGAGGCTCTCCTTGCCCGGCGCGGCGTCCCCTTCACCGGCGCGTTGGGTTGGGAAAGGGGCTGGGTGTCCAATCTCACTGAACAAGGGGAGCCTCCCCAAGTGCTAAAAGCTCTTCTAACATCCTGGAGGGTGACCCAAACCACCCTTTAACCTGAACCAGGGGGGCTGGTGGACAATGAGAGTCTTCCCTTCTGCTCTGGGCAACCCCTTTGTATGTCTTGCTGAGTGGTGGGTGCCTCTCCACGCTCCGAGGAGTGCAGCCTTTGGGGCTTGAAGCCTTCAGCTGACTGTGTGCAGTATTTCTGTCACCAAGAAGACTCCTGGGCAGTTGTGCCCAACGTGGAGGCAACACCTGAGGTGTTGGTTCAGCTTGGAAGGACGGGTAAAGCCCATCCTGCTGCAGCAGACACCTGAGAACAGCAGCTTGCCCTCCGTAGCTTGGCACCTCTCTTCTAAAAGCTCTCCCTTTGCAGCAGTAAAATCTCATTTCACCCAGCTTTGCCAGCTGCCTGCCCACCAAAATGTCCCCAGTAGCTGGGTAGATGTGATCAATGCCAGGAGCTTTGAGCAGGAGCTTCACAAGCTTTCCAATGTAACATGTGAGGTCAACCAGCCAGCAGCTGGACTTGGGGAGGTGACAGCTGGGGAGGGATTTTTCTCTCTTTGGGTTCTCAGACCTGTTTGCAGTCTGCTGGGTGGAAGGATGGTGGTGGCATTGACAATAATGATTCTTCTCACCTCTCGTGTGCCTTTTCCAGCCTGGTTTTTGGTCCTTGCTCTTGGTCTTTGTCTGTCCTCTACAAGGACAGTGTGATGTGGGAGCTCTCCTGGGCTATGGAGCTATGGGAAGAGAACTGAAAAACAAATAGGAGCTTGACCTTCGTTTTTTTTCATGGCAAAAGTGCTTCTCTCCCTTTTCTCTTTCTTGGGTAAACAGCTGCCTTTGCTGTTGGAGGCCTCGAGGTTCAGGGATGGGTCTCAGGGTTTGCAGTTAGTGTGGAGGAAGTGCACTTCCCTGGATGCACCAGGAGCCCCTACTCCTTTTCAGGCTTTCTCCACCAAATTTCCCTGCAAAGCTGAAGTGACACCTCAGAGCCTCCTATCACAGATGGGATTTCCAGAGGCTTCCCTCTCCTGTGGTGCTGTAGTGGGAATTCCACAGGTTTTGCTTTAACACGTGCCCCTTGGGCTCAGGGTGAGCAGATCTTGCTCCTCCCTCTGTCCTCAGGGGTTGCCATGTGCAGATTTGCTGGAAATTGGGTCCAAGTGCCCCTGTGGAAGGATGCAGTGGAGGAAGCATCACCCACCCTTTCTGCAGGGAGGACACGAGGTGTCCTAGGACCTCCTGTAGGTCCTACCTCATGGTAGGACCTCCCAGCATCACCAGCAAGGTGAAGCCCTCAGTGCAGGGGACAATTCCTAGACTTCAGGTAAACCCTCAGTGCAGGGGACAATTCCTAGACTTCAGGCAAAAAGAGCAGCAGAAACTGAACCAAAATCTGGGCCCAGCAGCCTGAAGACACCTGGTCTAGAGAACAACAGCACCTATGGTGAAGCCAAAGCCACCATGTACCAGCCTCACTCTTAAAGGCTGTGGGTGTACATAGAGTGTTTTATCCTGCACTAAGGTCCTGAGCCAGGTCCTGAGCCTGGTCCCAGCATTGGGACACTGCTTTCTGAGCCTACAGAATGGGAAAGCAGGAGGAAAAAATCCTCTGAGGAGCTTGGGCTGGGTCTGTTTTGGGACAGCAGGGCTTGTTTTGGTGCCCTTGAGGCAGCAGCGGTGGGTCTGGTCCCCCCCCTGAGCCCCGTGGCCACCAGCCCTGCTTTCCAACAAGCCCTTTGCAGAGAACAATATTATTTTTTCCTCCCTCTGGTGCTGAGGACATAACGTGACTCCTTCCAGTTCCTGGCAGACCCAAGGGCTTGACCTTCTCCCCTTAGGAGGGTGCTGAGCGTCCTTGAAGCCCGGCCAGCAGCAGCTCTTGAGCTCCTTGGAAATCTGGGCTTTGAGGATGCCCCTTTGGACAAGGGGGGGTGGTAGCCCTGACAACAGCCCCTGCTCAGACATTGGGGTTTTTTTTTCTAAAAAGAAAACTGGTCCTCAGCTATTTTGAATTCCTCTTTCCAAGAACTAATCCAGTTGTTGCAGCTTGAGGCAGGAACGGGCTCCTAGGTGATTTTATTTATGGGATTTTTCTTTTCACTGAGCTAAGCACCAGGGGATGCAATTGCTGCTTCTCCACCCAGCCCAGAGCTGGGTGTGCTGGCATCATTTAGGGATGGTTTAGGTGGCACCAGATGGGTCCCAGTGGCATCTGAGTAACACCAGAACATCTTCAGGAGGAAACTGGGGAGGGAGATCCGAGCCCCGCTCACTGCAGCAGTCACTGGGGAAGGACTGGCTGGAGAATCTCAGCAAGGAGCTTCCAGAAGAAGGCTTTTTCTTTGCCTCAGTGGGGACAGCCCTGTCCCCGAGGGACAGGGACATGCCAGCCTTGGCTCTCTGTGCCATAGGTCACTCTGAGCATTAGCTGAGCCCTGACCGCTGTGGTATGGTGGCAGCTGCCTCGGGGGTACAGGGAGCCAGGGTGGGTGATCTCCAGGGGTTATCTGGGCAAAGGGGACCTCTTAGCCCTCCCAAATCCCCAAAGGGACACAACCAACAGCTCCTAAAAATCTCCAGCACCAGGCTGTGAAACCCACCGAGCTATTATTAGTGCTGGGGGCTCAGCTTTCAGGGGTAGGGATCAGCTGCTGAGAGGATCCCCATGCTGGAGGCACTGGGATTTTATGTTCTGCTGGCTTGGCTCTCAGGATGTTGTCAGATCCAGGAGGAGGTTCTTCACCTGCCTCTCCCCGGGGTGGCTGGGCTGTGCATGCCACGTGGGTGCTCCCCTGCCCAAGCTGGAGGACCTGCCCCGGGGCTGCTCGTGGTTTCCTGTTCCCCTCCCTCTCCACTGTCAGCTTTTCCTAACTCTTTCCTGTTTTTTCTTCATTTTGCAGTCCAAATAAAAGACTCTCAAGCAAGAAGGTGGCAAGGTAAGCCCATGTTTTACTGCTGCTTGGGGAGAGGGGGGCTTGTTACGAGCTGGGGAGGGACTTTTTACAAGGGTTTGTAATAATAGGATGAGGAGTGATGGTTTCACCTTGGAAGAGGGCAGATTTAGATTAGAAATGAGGAAGAAGTTCTTCACTCTGAGGGTGGGGAGACCCTGGCCCGAGGGTGGTGAGATGCTGGCACAGGTTGCCCAGGGAAGCTGTGGATGCTCCAGCACTGGAGGTGTTCAAGGCCAGGTTGGATGGGGCTGTGAGCAACCTGCTCTAGTGGGAGGTGTTGGAAATAAATGATCTTTAAGGTGCCTTCCAACCCAAACCACTCTGTGATTCTCTCTCTGTCCCTCTGCACTGCTTGGCTGGGCTCTCTCCTCCCCACTGTCCTGCTGGGTCAGGGGCTTTGGGGAGTTCCTGGGGGGTGGCTGCAGATAATCCCACCCTGGAGCTTAGCCCAGAAGTCTCCTGTGGGACCAACTCGTGTGATGCCAGTCACCCTTTCCTTGTGGGCACTTTTATCCCTGCCTGCATAGGAAAAGCTGCTGAGTTTGTTCTAAAACACTGGGGCAGAGGGTTTGTCCCCTCTCGTTGAGACCTGGTGCTCACCTTTCCTCCCCCAGCTCCACCATCCCTCCTGTTCCTATGTCCTCCTGATTTTAAGAATATGAGCCAGCAGTGTGGCCAAGAAGGCCACCAGCATCCTGGCTTGTGTCAGCACTGGTGTGGCCAGCAGGACCAGGGCAGGGATTGTCCCCCTGGACTCAGCACTGGGGAAGACACATCAAATCCTGGGGTCAGGTTTGGGCCCCTCGCTCCAAGAAGGACCTTGAGGGGCTGGAGAGTGGCCAGAGAAGGGCAACGGAGCTGCTGGGGAAGGGTCTAGAGGCCAAGTGTGGGGAGGAGCAGCTGAGGGAGCTGGGGGTGCTGAGCCTGGAGCAAAGGAGGCTCAGGGGAGACCTTCTGGCTCTGCACAGCTCCTGACAGGAGGTTGAGGTTGGCTCTGAGGAACAATTTCTTGCCCTGGAGGGTTGCCCAGGGCTGTGCCAGGCTGCCCAGGGCAGTGGTGGAGTCCCCACCCCTGGAGGGGTTTCCAAGCTGTGGAGATGTGGTATGAGGGACACGGGGCAGTGGGGACCTGGCAGGGCTGGGGGAAGGGTTGGACTCCATGACCTCAGAAGTCTCTCCAGGCCACAGGGCTCCCTGACTCTTGGCTGCCCTCTCAGGAGGGAGGTTGCCCTCTGCAGCCACAGGTTTGCTGGTTTCTGAGCAGGATGAGGAGCCAGCAGCTCACTTTGGGTGCTGCTCATCCCCCTGTGCCCTGGGTCTGCTCCTGCCCCACCTCTCCCTCCCTGCCATGCTTCACACCTCTCTCTTCTCTGCTTTTCCTGTGGTCAGCCAGTCTCCCCTGGCACAATTTCCCCTCCTGGCAGGGAAGCAGCTCCTCAATCTTACATTTCCTCTTTCCTGTCCTCTTACTTTCTAGATTTTTATTCAAAACACTGGCAGGAAAGAAGGTTGGGGGGAGCAGCCTGTCCCCACGTTTCCTGCTCTACGCCTGGTTCTTGTCACAGGGCTGGCTGAGCAAATTTAGGGAGGATTTTGAGTTAAACTTTCAGGACTGGAGGTGCCCCAGTCTGAGGGGGGTTGAGCCCTCCTGGCCCTTTGCATTTAAAAGATGCTTTTCTGAGCCTGGGACTTGTGGATTTAGGTAAATATTGGTGGACTCAAGAAGTTTAGTTTGTGATAAGAAGGGAGGTAACAGGAGGGTTGCAGCTCCTTAGGATCAGCCCAAGGCAAACCCTTGGCTGCAGATGCTGTCATGACTGAGTAACACCAAAACACTGGCTTCTAGGAGATTGGTTTTATTTTGGTAAGGGCTTTTTTCTGATTTTTGTTATCTGGGTTCTGCTGGTGCCAAGAAATCTCAGCTGGTTCAGCCTTGTGCTTGGCATGATTTAAGTGACAAATGTGCCTGAGACTTCAGAATCTAAATATATACCCAGGGTGAGGATGCAGAATGAGGCTGGTGCTCAGCTCTGGTGGCTCTTTGAATGCCAGCTGAGCTTCACAGCTACTACCATGAGCTTATTGTGTAGCAGGGTGGATTTGAGACCCCCCCCCCATGACAAATTCCCAGGAAAAACAGGTTCAGAGAGATCTCTGTGGTTTTCCTTGTTCACCTCCCCCTCGAAGCAGTGCTGGCTGCAGAGGGAGAGCAGGCTGCTCATCCTTGAGGTTGTGGTGGGAGAGCAGAGTGGTTTTCTCCAGCCTGGGCTTCACAGAGCTGGAATGCAACCACCTCTCCCCGTGGCAGTGCTGGTTTCCCCTGCCACGGGCTGATGGAGCAGCAATGCCACGAGGATCAAGTGCAGATCAGCCCCTCCACAGGTCCTTCAGCTGCCACAAAGCCCTGGCCACCAGTGTTGCAAGGCTTTGCTAATGATTAGCTCCTTCTTGGCTCTCACAGCCAGCGTGGGGAGGTGGGCTGGGGTGTTTCATAACAGGGTCAGGGTTTTATTTCTCCCCTCCCTCCCTTCCACCTGCTGCCCCCCACTTCTTATCAGCAGCTAGAGCAGAGTACTCTGTCCTTTGCTGGCTAATACACGGCCTTGGGAACGTAGGTAGAGAAGGAAAGTGAGAAGGACAAGCTCTTATCTCTTCCCATTCCAAAGAGCAAGAGCAAAATGCTTATGGGATGAAGTCCTGGCAGCTTGTGTCCACGTCTGCACCTCCTTGGTGCTCCTTCAGCTGCTGAGCCCCTCAGCCATGTCAGCTGGGCACACCAAGGCCGTGAGCTTCATCACCTCTGGAGCTTCTGGTGGGGAGAAGGACCTGGCCCACGCCATCCTCAGCTGCGAAGCCTTCAGGAGCTGTTACCTCCTCTTGGAAAACGAGGCTGGGAGAGAGGGGAGCAGTTGTCACCTCTGGTTGCCATGCCCTGCCCTGTTGGCTCTGACGTTGGTGTTGCTGTGGGTCGGGGTGGTTTGTCTCCCTTACAGACAGTTGCATCAAACCAGCACCTTGTCCGTGGGGGTGATGGAGGACTCTTACCAGGAGGCACTGGAGGGTACAGAAGAAGACATCACAGACAAGGTAAGAGCCCTGCCCTCCGTGCCCCCCTGGAGCTGGGGGTGGCTTGGCATGCTCCCAGAACCCCCAGGCAGGGGTTAGGGTGGAGCTGCTCTCACTGCCAGGGGCAGCCCAGTGCAGGTGGGGTGCAGAGGGTGGAGAAGAAGCCAACAGCAGAGGTCTGGTGGGTGGGGAGGTGGGGAGGTGGCACCGGTGCCTTCTCCTGGGGGTGGACGTGGCTGCCCCACTTGTCTGGCTCTCAGATCCTGGCTGGGCTGTAGCCCTTTGGATCCTGTTTGATGTAATCACTTGGCTTTACTAATCTGCCAGGGGAAGACAGCAGCTTCTCTCCAGCTCTTTCCAAGCTCCATTTTCACTTCTGCTCTCAAATTCTGCTTTTCTCAGCTGAGCAGAGTCACCTGATGTGGAGGAAGGATTCCTCCCCTCGCGTGCCGTGGGGTGTGAAGCTGGTTTTGTGCTGGTCCCTGTTGGGTTTGACAAGAACAGGGCACAACAGGAGCTGGGCAGGAGCTCCTGCTTGGGTGGGAAGCAGAGGGGCACCCCCAGCCCCCTTTGCTCTGCACTGTTTTAGGGGAAAGGCAAGAAAAATGTAATTTGGGCTGAAATAAGAGCGATATAGAAACGGGGAGAAAATCTCCATCTCTGAGCCCTCCCCCCAGCTAGGGTTGTGTCCTCCTGTGTGACTTTCCTTCCATGCCACTGTGGACCCAGGGTCCTTCAGCCCTGCTCCAGGCAGAGGGTGCTCCTCCCCAGGCTCAGGGCTGCACTCGCATGCAGAAGAGCTCTGGTGATCTGGCTGAGATCCTTCCTTCTGAACCTCCAGTTAGGTTCTGGACAGTGCTGGAGCAGGTCCAGGGGAGGCCACAAAAATGGTCAGAGGGGGGAACCCCTCTGCTGGGAGCCCAGCAGGAGAGCGTTGGGCTGCGG
>NW_008606203.1:7844-8252 GCF_000691845.1 Merops nubicus | reverse complement strand
TGGAGTGAAACGCTGCCCAGAGAGGTGGTCACTGCCCCATCCCTGGAACCATCCCAGGTGAGGTTGGATGGGGCTCGGAGCACCCTGCTCTAGCTGCAGATGTTGGACTGGATGGCCTTGAAAGGTCCCTTCCCACCCAAACCACTCTGATTCTATTCTGTGATATCATGAAGGTGTGAAGAAGAGTGAAGTGTTTGGCCCCATATTGGTACAGGGGAGACACCAAACCCTGAGAAACGAGGCTGGAAAAGGACATGGTAAAAGGATGCTTTAACTAAAGCTAGGACCACCTGGGTTTGGTGGCAACCATCCCATTTTTCAGCAGCTCAACCCAGCAGCAACCCCCAGCAATGGCTCCTGCCCCTCAGGCTGCCTCGTGCAGCGGAGAGGCGGACCCAGCCCCAGCTC
>NW_008606203.1:0-7807 GCF_000691845.1 Merops nubicus | reverse complement strand
CATTGCCACGCTTGGTGCCCCCTCCCCAGCGGGTTTCAGGTCGGGTGGCTGATCTCCCCTCTCCCACCCCCAGGTGGTGTTCCTGGAGAAGCGGGTGACGGAGCTGGAGAAGGACACAGCTGCCAATGGGGAGCAGCACAGCCGCCTCAAGCAGGAGAACCTGCAGCTCGTGCACAGGTAGGGGGGCTGAGCATCTCCTGGGGGGGCCTCTTCCACCCCCCTACCCACGCCAGCACCTCCAGCCTTCCTCCCCAGCAGGCGGGCAGCACCCGCTGGAGCAGCCGGGGAAAGGAGGCAGCAGGAGAGGAGGGAGGAGGGAAATAGCAGGAGAGCTTCCTGGCTCTGCTTCTCAATGCTCTGATCTTCCCCTGGCCAGGGGTCCCATCTATCCAGGGGTCCCATCCATCCAAGGTCCCATCTATCCAGGGGTTCAATTCATCCAAGGTCCCATCCATCCAAGGTCCCATCCATCCAGGGGTCCCATCCATCCAGGGGTCCCATCCATCCAGGGGTCCCATCCATCCAGGGGTTCAATTCACCCAAGGTCCCATCTATCCAGGGGTTCCATCCATCCAAGGTCCCATCTATCCAGGGGTTCAATTCATCCAAGGTCCCATCCATCCAAAGTCCCATCTATCCAGGGGTTCAATTCATCCAAGGTCCCATCCATCCAAGGTCCCATCTATCCAGGGTTCCATCCACCCAGGTTTCCATCTTCCTGCTCTGCAGGAGGCCCCTGTGCTCTCTGGCAGACTCCCCAGGGCTGCTCAGATGCATGGAACTCCTAACAATGCTCTTTAGATCTATTTACATCTTCCCTAAGTGCTGCCCTGCTCCACGTGTCCCTTGGGAGAGGTCTCTGTGGAGCTCTGGAGCTCCAGGGCTTGGCTCAGAGGCTGGCAGGAGGGTTCTTGAGAAGCTTTCCCATCCAAGGAGGACATAAACTTCACACTCACTCTGCATGGCCTCTTTGTGGCCCTTATTTCACCCCTGAGGTCCAGGGGGAAGGTGCAGCAGGGTCCCTCCTACCCATCCACAGCCTCTCCAGAGCCAGCCTGGCTCCTGTGGCTCTCAGATCCTGGCTGGGCTGTGTAGCCCTTTGGATCCTGTTTGATGTAATCCCTTGGCTTTACTAATCTGCCAGGCTTCTCTCTTCCAGCAGCCTGTTGACCCTCAGCAGATAAACCCAGCAGGAGTTTATCTATAGGGCAGTAAGACTGTTAAGTAACACCCGTGGCAGGGAACGGAGCAATTCAAACCAAGATTTCTCTAAGCCCTGATAAACTTTGCAAGGAGGGAAATGTTTTCACTTTAGCAGCTTGGCCCAGAAGTGTCAGTCAGCTTTTAATCAGGTAAAACCCTGAGTGTATTCCTGGCTGGTTGAAGAATAGGTTCCTCTGGCAAAAGCCATCCCCACCTGCCTCTACACAGCAAACGTTGACCTGCAGATCCCATCATTTGTGTTTGGGACATAAGAGAGTGAAAAAGAGAAGGATTTGGGCTGTTGTTGTCTTCTCTCTGGGCAGCAAAACTACTTCAGGGTGGAGTAGAGGAGCCCAGGGTGGTAGAAATGGCTGAAGGATTTCTCTGCCCTGGTCACTACGGGTGAAAGCACAACCCTGGGCTTTAGGGTTGGATTCAATGATCTTAAAGGTCTTTTCCAACCTAAGTGGTTCTGTGAGATCCTGGCTGAGTAGCTTGTTCTGGGTGGTGCTGTGATATCTGGAGAACTGGGTCCAGTTCTGGGCTTCCCAGTTGGAGGAGGACAAGGAGCTACTGGAGAGAGTCCAGCAGAGGCTACAGAGCTGCTGAGGGGCTGGAGCATCTCTGTGCCAGGACAGGCTGAGAGCCCTGGGGCTGTGCAGCTGGAGAAGCCTCAGAGGGGATCTGAGCAGTGCTGAGCAAGAGCTAAAGGGCCCCAGGGGGCAAGAGGCTGGGGCCAGACTCTGGTCAGTGGTGCCCAGGGACAGGACAAGGGGCAACGGGCACCAACTGGAACCCAGGAGGTGCCACCTGAGCAGGAGGAGAAACTTCTTTGGTGTGAGGGTGCAGAGCCTGGAGCAGCTGCCCAGAGAGGCTGTGGAGTCTCCTGCTCTGGAGAGATCCCCAACCCTCCTGGCTGTGACCCTGGGCACCCTGCTGTGGGTGAGCTGCTGGAGCAGGGGGGTTGGAGGAGATGATCTCCAGAGGTCCCTTCCAACCCCACAGGTTATAAAATGATGACTGTGCTCTCACCCTCTCACCTCCCCTTTAAGAAGGGTGCTGATGCAGCCTGGAGACTTAAAAAACTGAGCAGAGACAATTCCTGGCTTGTTTTATTTGACCTTGACATTGGTCAGCAGCAGTGTTCATGGACCCACGTTGCTTTCCCACCAGGGTGAAGTGACTCCCTCCTTCACCTGCTGCTTGAGATGATGATAGGTGTCCTTTCCCTGGAAGCTCACTCTTCTACAGGCTGCTTTTCCCAGCTCTCCTGCCTGGTGGAGAAAGGCTGAGAAGACATCCCACCCCTCCCTTGGGATGGTGGTGGGATCCCAAGCCACCAGGGATGGTTAATCCTCTCTCTCTCTCCTCTCTGCAGAGCAAATGCTCTCGAAGAACAGCTGAAGGAGCAAGAGCTGAGAGCTGACCAAACACTCCTGGAGGAGATCAAGAAGCAGAGGGAGCTGCTGAGCAAAATGGAGAGGGAGAAGAGCATCGAGATTGAGAACCTGCAGGCCAGGTGGGGCTGGGGCAGGGCTGGGAGGTGACAAGTCTCCTGGAGCCACAGGAGCACGTTTGGATACCTGTTCAGGCTGCTGCTTGGCAACTGCAGCTTTTGGGGAGCCCAAGTGCCTTAGACAGTGAGTTTAGCTTGGTTAAAGGTCTCACCAAAGTCATTCTAAACCCTGAGTTTTGGCTATTTCTACCTTCATTCCAAACTCAAGAGCCTAGCCTCAGACTTTGTGGTTGAATTCCCCTGCTGCACCTGAAATTTCAGCTCCCACCCTCTGGCTGTGTGTGAAGAAGAGGTTTGTTAGTGCTTGTTCCTGTGGAGCTCTCTCTGATGCTCAGATGTTTTCCACCTTCATGGGAAGGGGCAAATAGCTGAGAAGGAGGAGTTGTCCAACAGGCAGTGTCCCAGGCAGGGTGCTTCATGCTGCCCCATGAGGCCCAAGTCCTGTGGGAGAGGTTTCATTGATCTGACAGGGGTTTTGCTGCTTTTCCAGCATGTGTTTTGCTTTGTTTGCAGCAAAGGAGAGCTGAAGGTGCTGGGGTTTTGTACCAGGTTGGTCCCAGGCCCCTTACCATGGCCAATGGGTGTTGCTTTACCTGAAGAAGGCAAAGCTGAAGCCCTCTCTGAACCCCTGCCCTGACTCCAGCCAGGCAATGGGCCTGGGTTTGAGAAGGGCATGGCAATGGACCTGCCAGAAGTCCTCTGGACCTCCTGCTTCTTCCCCTGGGAGTGGAAGTAGTGGAAGTCTCAGGGTTTGCTTTGGAAGGATAAATCCCTTTAAATAAGAAAAGGTCCTAGTGATGTTTAAACCAAGTCTCCTTCTCTTGGGATGCTTGAATTCCTCACCCATCCCTTCACCTTTGCAGGCTGCAGCAGCTGGATGATGAGAACAGTGAGCTGAGATCCTGTGTCCCTTGTCTAAAAGCCAACATTGAAAGACTTGAGGAGGTGAGGACAGTGTGTGCTGAGGGGGGCCCCAAGCTGGGGCTGGGTTTGGGGGTTCCTACAGGGCTGGAGCTGAAGTTCTCACTTACACAAAGGGCCTCTGTGAGATCTCATTCATGTAAAGAGCAAATTCTGCCTCCCAGCCCCTGCAGACCTCACCTTGGAGCAGAGCTGTCCCCTGCTCCTGTCTGGGCAGGCCCAAGGGTTAATTAATTTGGGTCCAGAGGAAGCCACAAAAATGGTCAGAGGGGGGACACCCTCTGCTGGGAGCCCAGCAGGAGCGAGTTGGGCTGGGGCAGCCCCAGAGGAGAAGGCTCCAGCTGGGGAGACCTGCTGGGGGCTGCCAGGGCTTCCAGGGGGCCGAGAAAAAAGATGGGGATGGACTTTTGAGCAGGGGCTGTTGTGGTAGGACAAGGGGTGATGGTTTGAAACTAAAAGAGAGTGATTGAGACTGGAGAGAAGGGAGAAATTTTTGATGCTGAATCCCTGGAACCATCCCAGGGGCTCTGAGCACCCTGCTCTAGTTGGGGATGTCCCTGCTCCCTGCAGGGGGTTGCACTAGGTGGCCTTTTAGTCCCTCCCCACCCAAACCAGCCCATGATTCTGTGACTCTAACACAGCCCGTGCAGGTCCCTGGGTGGCAGGAGCCTGGCGGGAGCCACAGCAGGCAGCAGTGGCAGCCCTGTCCTGGCTGGCCAGGAGGGCACTGTGCCCTCTGCTGGAAGCTTGGCCCCAGCCCTGCAGGGACAGTCTGCTGCAGGGGAGGAAGAGGAGCAGATGTGCTTCATCTCCTCGTCCTGCCAGGGCAGATAAACCCTCTGGGATTGAGAGCTGGGTCTTCAAAGCACCACGTTACCTCCCACATCCTCTCCCCTCTGGCCCTGCTCAGGATTCCAGGCCAGGGTGGGAGGTTTGCTGAGGTTTCGTGGTGTCCATCCTCCTTTTTTGGAAAGGATGTGAGTTACAGGTGTAACAGCTGATACCAAAGCTGTGTTTTGCTTCTGTTCAAGCTTGTGGGAGATACCAGATGAAAATTTAAGTGAAATCAAACCTCTGTTGCCCACATCAAGGCCCTCAAAGCCTTCATCCCCTCAGCCTTTGTCCACCCCTACCCAGACCCAGCAGTGAGGCTGCCCCTTGGAGCTCCTCCTCATCTCCTCCTGCCATGGGCCATCCCAGGGTGGGGCCTTGGCCCAGGCTGCCCAGGGAGGTGTTGGGGTCCCCATCCCTGGAGGGGTTCAGAAAACATGTGGATGTGGCACTTGGGGACGTGGCTTAGGGGTCATGGGAGTGTTGGGTTGATGGTTGGACTTGATCTTAGAGCTCTTTTCCTACTCTGATAGTTCTGTGATCCAGCACCAGCATTGTTGGGAGTTCTGTGGCACTTTTAGCTTCCTAAAAGCCCAAACCTCCCTGTCAGGGAGAGCCAGGCTGGGAGCTGGGAGCCTGGGGAGGGTGCTGCTGTAAAGGCTCAGGGGTGTGAGGCAGGCAGAGAGCAGAGGAGAGCTGGGCTGTACATTTTCCAGCCTGGCTCAAACGGGTCCAGTTCCTTCTTGGGTCACTCCTCAGTGAAATTCTTTCTTTCTGAAACTGAGAATGAGCATCCCTAGAGTGGCTTCAGCTCTCAGGGTCCTGGCTTAGCTGAAACTCAATTTCTTAGCCCACAGCCCCTGTGCTGGCCCCAGTCCCCCCCCAGCACCACGCTGCCCAGGAAGCCACCCGAGCCCAGATCCTTGCCCACCTGCATTTATTCTCCAGCCATCTCTTGCCACCTCTCTCTCAGCAGAGGGATTTTGGTGTGCAGCCCTTGGTGAACCTTCCCCACCTTGTTCAGGGGGAGCTCAGGGAAGAGCCCTGAGATTGTCACCTCTTGTGTCACTGCAGGAGAAGCAGAAGCTGCTGGATGAGATCGAAGACCTCACAGTGCAGCTCACTGAGGAGCAGGAGAAAAAGAGGAAGATGGGGGACAAGCTGAGTCAAGAGAGGCACCAGTTTCAGAAGGAGAAGGAGTCCACGCAGGAGGTGAGAAGAATGGTCCCCCAAAATAGAGCTGGGGGTTGGGGGGAGCTGGTCTTGGCAGCCCCTCCAAAAAATAGGTGTCGTGGGAGCGTTTGCTCCAGCCTGGGCAGCTGCTGCTGCAGACCCAGAACCAACATCTTTGGTGCTCCAACAGAGTTCTTCCAGGGCATGTATTTAAGCAGCTCTCCCTCTCCTGTTAGCTAGAGGTGTGGGGAAGCTGTGTGCCCCCCCAAAAAAGGGTCTGATCCTCTGCTGCAGCAGTCCAGGGGGTTGCTCCCGGCCATGAGCAGTGCGAGCTGCTGGGCTCGCAGGAGATGCAGCTCTCAGTTGTCCTCTCCCCCTCTGCTGCAGCTCATCGAGGACCTCAGGAAGCAGCTGGAGCACTTGCAGCTCTTCAAACTGGAAGCTGAGCAGCGAAGAGGCAGGAGCAGCAGCCTGGGGCTCCAGGAGTACAACAGCAGGACGCGGGAGACGGAGCTGGAGCAAGAGATCAAGCAGCTCAAGCAGGTACCCAGGGCTGGGTGGGGAGGGGAGAGTCCTGGCTGCTCAGTCTCCTCATTCCCTGCCACCAAAGAGTGGTCAGAGGGCACCTGGAGGTCCCTCCTGAGGAGCTGAGCGTGGATCTGGCAGCTCACAGCTTTCCTGCTGTCCTGTCCTGGGGCAGAAGTTGGCTCCTTCTCCTGAAGGACAGCGTGTGCCCTCCAGAACCCCCATCTCTGCTGTGTCCCCCAGAGCTCCCCAGCTTCTCCCATGTTTCCAGAGGTTCTCCAGGCTCTGCCAAGGCTGAGTCAGGAGATCATGTGCTGTTCCCAGTGCTGGGTGAGCTGCTGTTGGAGCAGATCTGGCCAGGGAATGTAGGAGCCTCTGTCCTGAGGGCACCACGTGCTTCAGCACCATCTGGTTTCTCTGTTGTGAGCAGGATAACAGGAACCTGAAGGAGCAGAACGATGAACTGAACGGACAGATCATTAACTTGAGCATCCAGGGAGCCAAGAACCTCTTCTCAGCCTCCTTCTCTGAATCCCTGGCAGCAGAGATCAGCTCTGTCTCCAGAGACGAGGTAGGTGCCGTGGGGTGCTGCTCACCTCACACCCCATCTCCCCGGGGTGGCTGGTGCATCTCCTCCCCCCGGGGAGCTGGGACATCCACCCCTGGAGATCTTGGCTTCTCTAGCACGTGTTCTCCCAGCTCCAGGGCTGCACCCCAGCTACTGGTGTCAGCTTTACTGGTGTGAGACAGGAGCAATTGTTCTGACGTCTGTCGTCTCTCCTCCCGAAACACAAAACCTGTGACAGGATCAAAAGAGAGGCAGCAAAATTCCCAGCGTGGTGGGACGGTGGGAAACAAAATGCAGAGGAGAAAACCATTCCCTCTTCTGTCCTACAGCTGTACAGAACATTCATAAACAAATAGAAGAACAAAGATTTTCCCCTTATTCCTCAGAGAGGCAGTTTCTGTGGTGGTCTCCCATCATCTTCGTGTGAAGCATTTGGGGTGGAGCTGCAGCCAGAAGGAAATCTTTCAGACCCCAAGAAATGGGGAAACCCAGCTGGGGGTTTAGGGGGGGCAAAGGGAGACGAGATGCTGGCAGCTTTCTCCAGGGTCCTGGAAGGCTGGGGACTTGAGGAAGGAGAGGAGAGAGCCAGAACCAGCAGCTGGGAGCGTTTTCCCCCAGGCAGGAAAATCCGAGAGAGGGTCGGGAAGCCCCCAGGCAAGGGAGAGCAGCCCCTCACTCCTTTCCTCCTGTCCCTTTGCAGCTCATGGAAGCGATTCAGAAGCAAGAGGAGATCAACTTTCGCCTGCAGGATTATATTGACAGGATCATTGTGGCCATCATGGAGACCAACCCCTCCATCCTGGAAGTCAAGTAAGGGCGGCCGAGAGCCGCCGGCTTCGCCGTGCCCCTCGCCGGGCACGGGTCTGGTGCTCAGAGAGGATGAAGAGGGACTCCAAAAGTCTTTGATGAAGGCACGAGGAAACGTCACGTCAGGTCGGAGGACCCCCGGGGGTGGGGGACAAAGAGAAACCAGCAGCAAGGTTTTGTTGGCTGACTCAGTTCTTTGGAAACTCTCCTGCTTCGGAGGGGTCAAAGGGAACCTGGAGAAGAAACGGGGGCCGTGGACAGCA
>NW_008606202.1:205818-208284 GCF_000691845.1 Merops nubicus | reverse complement strand
TTTACACGGAACCAGGACAGCACTGAACATATCTTCAGGATATTAAATTCACGTACATGGAGACCCAGTGACTCAAACAATAACAAAAGCAAAATACTGTCTTCAGAGTGCATCCCTGAAAGAATTACCTACTCTATGAGCACACAGGAAAAAAGAAGAAATTGCTGGCAAAATACTTGATCAACAAGTCCTATCTTTGCAAAATACTTTCTCCACACAATTTATAAGACATGAATGTCCATGAAACAGATAAATGACGGGAAAAAAATGAAGTCCCTAATTTTACACTCTTTGATTTATTATTTTTAATACTGCTCCCTAAAGTTGTTTTTTAGAATAATCTTACAGGAACCATATTGCTAGAATTATGATAAAAACCTAATTAAATGTGTTGCATTTAAGATGTAAAATTTTGAAAACTGGGGCAAATACTTGAATTCATGGCAACATTTTACATAGCAACACAGAGCTGTACATCTTTTTTTACTGTACAACACCAAATTTACCTTTGTTAATAACGTAAAAAAAAAAAAAAAATTCAGCATTTGTGAGGTACGTTATATTTCAGTACTCTTGAAACCTGAACAGTATTTCAGTTCATTCGTTTTTCTTCATACTAAAGTTTTATGTACAACTGCACACTTGATCCCAATGAGTACCTTAAACTGGTTGAGGTCTTAACTTCATGCTACAATTTAGATCAAAAATCTTAATATCATGCTACAGCATATTTTTTTGTTAATGTGCATTTGTGTACGTGACTACAGATTGTTGTTTCTGGCTGGCCAACAGTAACAAGACTTAGGTATGTAAAAGGACAAACATCCATTTTCATGCCTGAAAAAGCAATTGAAAAATCAATCTCATGCAAACTCTTCTATCCATGAGGCTAAATTTCATTAAGTTATTATTTCAGTTACAGGATGAACTTAAGTAATGATAACTCAGAGGTGCTAGGAGTTTTAATTCCTGTAAAGTATTTTATTTCTTATTCATGAACACTTGTAATGATAACTTGTGGATTGTTTTACTATTTGCACTCCACTTAAACCAAGAAGATAAGGATTGAATGTGCACAAAAGTAGTTCAGACTCAGACTGATAAATGGGGAAAACTTATGAGGTTCATTTTTACCTTAAACCTAAGATAATGTTATAATACAAAATACTCAGCTGTTAAGTACCAGCTAGGAATGCAATAGTCATTTAGTAAAACCTGCCTGTGTGTTTTTTAACAATGTTAAAAATCAGATGAGCTGCATGCACACACACACACAAAATCAAAAATCAAATTAACAAAGCATTAGTCACAGAAGATAGAATATATAAGAACAATTTAGTATACTTGCTTAGATGTGATTTTTACTTTTAGAAGGCCAGATTTACAGGGCCTGTATGACAGGGGCAGAGACGTGAGAGCTGCTGCTTCTCACAGTGCTTCTGAAACTCCAGAGCGCAGGTCAGACATGATTGATGTCTCTACATACCAGCTCAGACCTGGAGGAAGCAGAGCAGAATAGTGCCTGCTCCAGCTAAAGGATCCTGCTACAACACCCGTTCCAGTTTACCCAGCTTAAGATATGATCAAGGATTACAAAACCACTTAAACATACAGAGAACCTGGCACTAACTGGAGGCAGTGCTCTGCCAAAGTCAGGTAGGAAATGAGTAAGGTTTTGGGCTTCATGCTTATGTAAAAGGTCTGCAGAGCCAGGCTAGCTGACTGTGGTCAAAAGAGGGAACGTGACAGATGTGTTAGTGAGCACTGTTGGGAATAAGTTTAAACACTGTCAACATGCTCAACTCCATCTTCTTCCAGTCTGCCACTGACAATGGGAAGATCAAGACCAATTTCTCAGGAGTACCCTTCCACTCTTCTGCCCTACCTCTGTTCCTCTTTCTCTCTGTGTGTCTCTCCTCCCTTTGCATCCTTCTTCTAGCAAGAGCATCAAAGCCCTGGCTCCCACACCTCATCTTTAAGGTGGCAAAAATCAATTTTCATGACACTACTTAGAAGCCTTGAGCAGTCCTGAACATAAAAATACTTCTGAATTAAGCTTTAATAATATTTGATAATTGAACATTCTTAATTTGCCTGCAGTAAAGCTTGAAGGCAAAATCAACCATTCAGAGAGCATGTAGAAAGATTAGACTTATCCAATACTTTTAAATATTTTTCTATCTTTATGAAAATATTTTACATTAAAACAGGCCTGACCGTCATTCACAAAGATACAACTAGTTTCTACATGGTGATTCAAATTACAGTATATTACATTTACTAACTCAAAGAAGATGCGATAATGCTGTTATGGAGTTGACAAGTGGATGTATCTAGGGTATCTCAACTTCAAGTAGTGAAACTATCTTCTCTCTATGTTTTTTTTAAGCCAAAAATAGAATGTGACCTAAAACTTAAAAAAAATTATCTTCTAACAACAACAAAAAATTAGTCTTTACTCCTCAG
>NW_008606202.1:171023-205787 GCF_000691845.1 Merops nubicus | reverse complement strand
CAGGAAAGGCACACCTGTAAGAAACCTAATTAACCAACTAATTTTGAGTGGTATTAGCTGAGATCGCTCACTATCTCATCAAGACTGAGCCTTGTGATAATAAGAACTGGGAATTTGGTATCAGAGGACTATATCAAGTGAAGATAGCCAATACAGGGCCACTATGATGGGTTTATTTTTATTTAAAGATTTAAGAATGTCCAGAAAGCAAGATAGACAACAACTAATCCATGTCTGAACAGTAAGGAACAAAGGGCTCCTTGCTTTGTAGTTGTTCATTCCACAACTAAACCTGGATAAGCAGGATGCTGACTTTGTCTGACCTTACAGAAATTACTCTCTTAAAATGCTCCTGCTGGAACAGTCATTATTATGATATAGAATATATGAATCTCCTGCTACATTTTCATGCCTTCGTACAACCTGAAAATGACATTTAAACTATGCAGACCGCTTTATTGAAGAGAGATAACTGATGTCAATTATAATCAGAAAAGTTTCTATCTATCTGCTAAACTTTGGCTATTACCTGCATATAAAGCCATTAGTCCTTAAGGAAGTCCAAGTAGCACTGAAGGCAGCAATGCATTTCTTTGCTACATGGTCACCTTAAAGTCAGACTTGTCATCTGGTCTCTGCACCAAAGTGCCAGGTACAAGCACAAGGTCTCAGATCTCATCTTCCAGATGCCCAGTGACCCAGGATCAGTACCTTAAAATTCAGCCATAGCTGGGGAAGATCGATTGTTGTCTACAGTCCAGTTCCACAAACAGAAATTTCTATCTGTATTACCATCTGTAATATAGGTATTACATATTAGTCTCATTCTCTTGCTTCTTCCAACACTAAAGCCATAATAAAATTAAAAGGCAAAGTGGCAATTTCTGTTTCCTAGCCATGTTTACAAATGTAACGAATAAATGCTAGTCTGTAGTGACTAATACACTAATACTGTATGTTGACTTTTTTTTTAGTATGTCAGTTCATGTATGCGTACAAATATCTCCTTAAGTACATTGTTTCTGAAATAATATCTATTGGCAGCCGAACGTTAGCAATTTACAAGGTAACAAATAGTGAAAAATGGAGCACTATAATAAAGTTCTGTCTTAAGAGATAGTGAATCACAAAGCTCTACTCCCAGTCTGTTAAGATTGAAAAGTTGAAACTATGAGGAACAAGAGAAAAGGATAGATACAAAGCTCCGACAAAAGCCTAAGTACACAGGATGTATGCTTGCTATATTCCATAGTGCTAACAGGTTCACTGTATTCCAGTGATGAGGATGGTGTCAAAATATTCCATTTGTGTGTGATTATCCGAAAAATAAAATGTAGTTGGAAAAAACTTAAAATGGTCAAACCAGAGAGAAACAGGAAAGGAAACAGAGAACTAAAGAGGGATATAATGTACCTTATTTACATAAATATTTACTGCAGTCAACAATGTTTCTCTGATTTACACAGAGATAATTTACATCAACTAATTTGAGGCTAAACTCTGATTTTCACTGGTTGTTAATTTTGTGTAAAGGTCAGTGTCGAGTGTCCTGGATTAAACTAATTTGTTTATCCAAAATATGCACTCAAGCATGGTAGAAGTCTCAGCAGGTATTTTCATGATGTCAAAACTGTTAAATACCTAAAATAAGGCACTTTTTTTGTACTTTGCTTCTGTAACTTCATATGGTAAAACACTGATAAATAGCAGTATATTTCTTCTCTGTATTAGAACAAGAATGCCCTCGTTTTGCCTACAGAAGTTGGTACCTTAGTTATGTGATGAAGGCTGGAGAGGCCTCCCTGACAAACCTGCACAGCTAACATTATGGGGTTTGTGGAAGTCTGCTTCATAAAAGAGCCCATCACATATAGTAGACCAAAAATTGCTCCACTGTCACAAATCATCATCTCCCCTTCTACACTTGCCTTCAGATTTTAGTTTTCTCCACCTTCCAGTTTGCCTTCTTTAATTCAGTGCCTACAGCAATTCTCCTTGGAAGCACCAAAAGCTATAAACTGGAACTGCTGCAAGCTCTCCTCCAGCACAGCCCTAGCCCTGCCAATATCTGCTATCATTCAAGTGGCACTTGCTGGCATGATAGCAATTTCTTTCTACTTTTCCATACCTTATATCCCCAGCTGTTCCAAGGGAGTGATCATCTTGCTGGTTTGATGAGGTCTAGAAAACTCAGCAATAATTACTGAGCTGGTAGTGCTGAAGGCAGCCAGCATAGCTAAGGCAGGAATTGGAATGAAGCCCAACCAACATAGCAGAATCTACTAATTTGTTGCACTGAATATTTTGTTGTCAGAAATAATCATGAGCCTTGTGATAGACTATGAAAGGCAAATTAAATTGCCTGAGCCAGACTCTTCTCCAGTGCCCAGCCAAAAAAAAAACCCAAACAACACAGCTGACGATTTTAGGTTAGCTGCTTAAATCTAGACATTCTTGATGCAGTACCTTGTTAGTAAATGACCTCCTTGAATTATACAAAATCAAATCATCTATCCAATCATGACCTGTCAAAAAAATAGGTGTTTGTAATTGGTTTTGATCAGTTTAGTGTGGATTAGACTATGCTAGGAAGGCTAACAGTGTTCAATTTAATTTTGTAACGTATGCTATCTTACACAAGATAGTAAAAATTCAAACAGTGGAGCTTTTTTCTAGTGTTTAAATAATGTATGTCTACTGACTTTCCAGCCCTTGTTGGACAGTAGGTTTTCAGTAACTACAATGTCTATTTTGAAGCTGACTCCTATTATTAATGAAATAGTATGGGGGGGAGGAGGGGGAAAGCCATTTGACACAAAATATTTGTGTGTTTCTTAGTGGTATAGGTGACCTCTCTAAAGAGAGTATTTTTAACTCAAGAAAAGATAATCTGATAAAACTGTGTGCGTAGCTTCTTTGCAAGAGCATACCTTTATGCAATGGATGCTGCACCTGCTGGTTCCTGCTTTGTGGTGTGTGGCACTGCTTTGACTGGGGTAAGGGCTTACTCTCTGGTTTTTCTCTCACCTAGTGACATACTGACTTGAAACTTCATTTACCATGAAGATGCAGGCAAATGACTGCCCTGGCAAATAGTATAATTAGCTAGAAAAAGAACTTAGGTTGACAAGAATTGCCTTCTTTCTGAGTGGTAAAAAAAATAACAAAACACAAAACCCAAAAAAAAACCCCAAAACAAAGCAAAATCAACCTCTCAGTCCTGCTGCTCTGCTACTGCAGCCAAGGAAAGAAAGGATCAATGTCCATTCAAAATGCCCTGCTGCTGACAGGTACTTCTAACCTGGAGAGAAGAAGGAATAGATAAAACCTGTGCACAACTAGGAATATATGAATTAAAAACAAGAGCAATCAATTTTCCCTTAATTTATCTCACAATACAAAGAAAATCACACAAAAAGTAAAACTCTAGGGTAAAGACAGCTTTTTATTGTTGGCAACTAACCAAAGTGCCAGCAGACTTCTGATGAGAGCTGCCAATGGTTGTCAGTGTCTATGATATTTTTGAAGTGATGGTCATGTTCTCGCTCAGTGAGAAGCTCAGGTAGGAACAGCTGTTTCCTGCATAGCTGCCCTCCCCTATCTGAAACTGCCTTCCTTCCCTATTGTGGTGAATATTCCTAAACTGAAATCAAGTCTCTTCCTTCATCCCCTGCCCAGAAGTAGCTTCCACCACATAGGTGGATGTAAAACCCTTGAAACTGAGTAAATAAACCTTCCCCATGCTTCCCACCAGATCACTTTTCTATGAGAGAAAACACCGGCCCATAACTCCTACTTAGAAAGCAGAGGCAAGGTCCAAACTACCTGGTTTAGGAACTTAACATCTGCCTACATTTTAGGTATTGGATTTCCATCAAAGTTCTGATATACTCAATGAAATAATGTGTCTCTGAAGGCCTCCAGAAGACGATCTGACCTCACTTTGTGTATCCATGTGAGACAAACTAAATCTGACCCATCCATTTAATCTAAAAGAGTTATAATTATTAATAAATTAAATGACACAGCTGATAGTCCATGAATAAACTGACAGGCTGTATGCCCTTCCACAGACTACCACAGATACCTGACAAAATCTTTTAATCTCAGGGTAACATACTTATACTGTATTTAAATCATGAGTTCAAGACGAAGTCACTTGGAACTTCAGATTTTAATGACTTCCCTAATTATTATGTTCCTATCTCATTTAAATGTTTCTGAATATTTTATATTGTGTATCATTTTATAAGGTGAAAAGTTTGTAAAGGTAAGTATTAGTTTTCATCATTATTATACACTGGACTTTCCCTTCCACTCTTGTAAAGGAGATGCCTTTTTCCCTTGTAAAAGGAGATTACGAACCAGAGGTGACACCAGCTAATGTCCTATTAGCAGTCAGTGTGATGGAATATTAATTGGGTCAAATGCTATTCAACCAGTTTCTTCTCTTCATGTATTGCAGACTACAACTAGGTTAGACTGGAAAAATATTTTGATAAATATAATTTGTTGTGGAAAAATCAACATTAATTTTGCTGAAGGATGCTAAGAATCAATGACCAAACCTTCCCAGTATACCTGTTCTTTCATAAAGCTTTGGCAATACTGAACCTTTGATGAAAGCATGCTGTAAGAAGAGGTTACATGTGGAAATGTTGAAGTTTTCTGATTATCCACATACGCAAGATAGATTAATATTAAACTGCAAATTTTTGCAAGGATATTGCATGAATAGGATATCCCAGAATGACTAGGCATCAAAATGGCAGATTTAATAAATTTATGAAATATATCAAATAATGTATCTCCCTGGGAAAAAATACTTAACATACACTTTAAATTCTTGTAATTAAACTGTTTCTACTCAGGGAATTAAAAAAAAAATATATATATATATATAATTAGCATAAAGTGTCGGTTTAATGATAAATAAACTCCAAATTTTAGAAATCATTAGGGAAATGTGGGCAATGAAACAGAGAACTGCATGATTGGAAAGAGCACCACACTTGCAGTAGTAGACAGAGTAAAACTGCAAAAGTATGAAGAAATACAACAATGATGATCAGAAAAGTGGAGCATTTCTACTGAGGATAGACTAAACTAGCTAGGACTCTTTAAGTCAGTAAAGAGAGTTAGGGGAATATGAAAAAGTCTTTAAAATCAAAGATGATATGAAGTAAATAACTAGGAAACAAGTTTTAATTTTTTTCTTCTACTACTAGCAATAGAAGCCATCACCTACAACAGTGTGAGGAAAACAAAAAGAAAAAAGGAAATATTTTTTCACAGGGTGAATAATTAAACTGCGGAAAATACTGTCACAGGCTTTTGTGTTTTAGACAGAAAAAAATTATTTTATGGAAAATTAATCCATTGAGAGCAGTTAAAAACAATCATCTGGCCACAGTCTTTGGTTTAAAGGGTCTCATAATTACCAATTGCTGAAACCTGAGGAAGTAAATTGAGGGATCATCATTCTGAACAGGGTCCTGCACTGTTCACTAGGCAACTGCTACTGGGTGCTGCCTGAGGCAAGTATCTGTGCTTAGGTGATCTTTTGTTCTCACCTAACAGGGTGTTTTTTGTTTGGTTCTTTTTTTGTTTTTACTTTCCATTTAAAACACCTTACAGGTATATGGTTTTTTTCAATATAATGGATAGGAAGAATAGTATGGCAGATGGAGAACTCCAGTGAGTGCTTTATCAGCTACCTACCAACCCCTGAACGGTGGCCAGTAAAGAAACTACACCTTATTAAGTTATAAAATGGAAAGTGTAGTTGGCACTATTGGTAAAGTATAGCTATTTTGGGTAATGATGCATAGCTTATGCTAAGCATAAGAAACTTGAGTTCTTCTTTGAAAAAAGCAGAGGTAACTAAAATAACGAGTGGTGGGCAAGGCACTCAAAAGTTTTTTGCACAATTTAAGTCAGTCTTCCTATACACCTAATCTCCACATTGAAGTTTCCCATATCTGACCCAGCAATCTACTTGCTGTGAGCTGCAGAAAATAAATGAGCCATTTATTTTTCATGGAAATGATGATGCAATCAGGTTAGATAAGGGAGTTTCCTCCCTCTACCACCTAGTGAGGACTTTTCACAGTTTCCTTGAGGTGCAGGTACCTGTGGATTCTAGGCTCCTCGACCTTCTACAGTTACATTGTGCTATACAGATATATCTTCTTAGAAAGAGAAAAAATAAAAATAAAAAAGATTTATTTTTAAGAGATCTCCAAACGATGATTACAACACTTTCTTCTTGTTGTGAAACCACATAAGGAAAGGACTAGAGATAACACAAAACATAAGCAGTATGCAGCCAGTTGGTATGAATAAACTGCATTATTGTAGCTAGGATATGACAACTTCATGGCCTTGGAAAACAACAGCAATACCAATGGCAAACAGGTAATGATTAAAAAAGAGATCTAGATGCAGAAAGTAATAAGGAAGGGAATCAACCTTCTTTTCCTGTTATTTAGAGCCAGCAAACGTGGATGTAAGCCAAACTAGGTTGACACAGTACTTGCAAAAAAGGTTACTTACGTATATGCCTAATATGGATTTATAAAACTGAGCTTCTTGTCCCTGTGGTTTTTAACCATTTAGGTCATTAATGTAGGCAACATGAAAAAAAATTCTACTTGTATCCAGATATTATGGCTACCATAGCAAGCAACCTAGTAATATTGTCTGAGGAATAACATAATCAGATATCTTAACAAAGTCAAAAGAACAAGAACCAATACAAACACACAGTAGAAAAATGTAATTAAATTTGTTTGCAAAAATATTTGAGATAGAAACAAGAAATTGCTAAAAGAAAGAGGAGTTAAGGTGTTATCATGCATGTTAATGTGTTACTGTCCATTCTCATTGTGTGTCCTAACTTGTGCCATTTCTCCATGTCACTGCATCCCTTGCATTGTCCTTCACTGGTGGCTGTACGTACAGCTGAGTAACCCCATATCGTCCTTCCAGAGCCTGTTTTATTGGCTATTGCCTAACAGAAGTTTCTGTGATTGTGCAATACCTGCTAGAAGAGAACCTGATTACTAAATTAAATAAAAATATTGTAATTCCATGGATGTATATAGCAGAGACTCTCTCAAAAAAATAGGCAGAAGTAATGTTAACCTGCACTATTCACTTCCCTTGACATTTTTCTCTGGAAAATTTTAATGAGAAATCACCTCAGATTTGGGGGGTTATCTATTTAATTATTTAATTCAACACCAAAATAAATTTATAATTAATGAACAAAAGTATAAACCTCATAATAATTTAGAAATATGAAGCCCAGAGATGAACAAAGCTTAGATGAAAGAAATTGTCTCTAAGTCATATTATTTGCTTTCTGGTACTGGTAATTAACAGATATTTTACCTATAAACCTGTAGTGTCTGCAGGTGCCCAGATGCTGACATGGGGCTTCAGGGTGGCTTCAGGTGAGGAGAGACAGGGGCTGCCCTGGGTCAAACACAGTCCATTCCAGCTGATTCCAGTGGACCCACCACAGGGTACAGCTGACCCCCTCTGTCAAGATGGTGGTGCCTCCAGGAAATGTGTGTTAAGGAAGGGCAAAACGCCACCCAGAAGAAACGAGGGGGGCAAAAAATGTGAGAAACAGCCCTCTGAGCCCAGAGGGGTGACCAGAAGGAGGAGAGAAGGAGCAGCTCTGGGTGCCTGAGCAGAGATCCCCTTGCATTCCCTGGAGAGGCAGGCTGGAGCCGGGGAATATCGTGAGGATTAAGAAGCAGCAGAGAGAAGCTGTCCTGGACTGACCCCAAGCCTCCATTCCCCACTTCCTTGTGCCACTTGGGAGTGGAGGAACTGGGAATGGAGTGAAGTTGAGCCTGGGAAGAAGGGGTGAAGAAGGGTAGGGAGGAGTGGCAGGAAACGTTAAGGTTTTATTTCTCATCATCCTAATCCATTTTAATTGGCAGTAAATTACATTAGTTTTTCCTCATGTTGAGTCTGATTTGTCTGTGACAGTAATTAAGTGATCTCCCTGTCTTTACCTTGACCTATGAGCTTTTTCATCTTAGTTTCTGTCCTTGTCCTGTTGAGGAAGTGAAGTAGGAACAGCAAGGTGTCTGGCAGGCAGTCAGGGTGAACCCACCACAAAACTAAGAGAAACATAAACACATTAAACCTAAGTTAATACTACAGAAGCTATTTGTTGGACCAAAAATATTGCTCTTAATAACTATCAGATTGATTAAAAAGACCAGGTTGGATGGGGCCTTATGCAACCTGGTCTAGTGGAAGGTGCCCCTGCCCATTACAGGGGGATTTGAACTAGATTAGCTTTAGGTCCTTTCCAACCTAAACCATGATTCTTATACTTTTTATAATTATTAACCGTTTCTGCAGAAGTCCATAAAAACTGCAGACGGAATTTCACCACCTCTGAGGCCCTCAGTTTTTAAATAATCTTTGTTTGGGGTTGGTTCATACCAGTTACATGTATAACTAGCACAACAACCTGTATTGGTAAAAAATAATTTCATTGATCAAAATTTCCTGGAACAATAAGGTCTTGGCTTTTCAAAATTGGAGCTGTTTTACTAACCTATGTGAAAAACACTTACTTTTATCAAGAATTATACTGCTACCAGAGCTGTAGTGAATCTATTCTCCCTTAACTTGCCTGACTTATTCTATGAAGCCTTCAATTATTTTGGTTGAGCTTGCCTTGTCTTGCTGGCCTTTATGGAAAACAGAAGGCACAAAAGATAACTGATGTTTCCCCATCTGTTTCCTTAATAAATGTCCTCTGCTACAAAGGACTGGTGTGCAGAAAAGAAAATAGGACTCACTTATCAAACCGTACACCCAGTGCCACCAGAGATCCAAGCTGTGTTTTGATAAGGATTTCCTGGATGACGCGAGAAAATTCTGCCTGAATCTCAGAGGTATCTTAGGCATCTGGCAAAAACACTTCATCCAGACCATGAAAACAAATCACTTTTAATTAGTCAAGTCCTAAACCCATTTCTTATCCTCGAAAAGAAAAAAAACCCTCCAGCTAAAAAAAATACCTCTGGCTCTGACATTTGAAAACATGATGTCATGTTATCTCCTAAAGACCCCAAATGACAAGATCAAATAACAGAAAAAAAGCCAAAATCTAAATCTGACTTGTATGTAAACATGAACAACCTTCAATTTGCAATCAGAAAAATCCATATGTGATTAGTGTGCAATGATCATGAATTATTAGTCTGGCTTTGGATATCTTTCTAAGTGTAGCTGTATGAAATCATGAAATGTTTTCAAACACAGACATGTTAGCAGAATTTTTGTTCTGGTCAGGTGTTTTATTACAGACAAAGCCTTGTATTTTTAAACATATCCCAAAGAAAGAGGGATCTGGATTACTCCTTTCTATAATCTCTCCTACCTGCAATGAATGTCAACATGATATAAGGCAGTGGTATCTTTTCAACCTAATTGGCCAGAAGTGGGTTTCATGCCAATGCTGTGATTGTGAAAGACTCTGACAAGGACACTCCACTCCCTGTACCTTGCATGGACGACAGGCTTTGTTTGAATCCCACCCTCTGTCTTGTATCTGCCTTTCTCCAGAATACTCTGTGTCACCATATAGGACCAACTCTTCATCTTTTCTATTTCAGACAAAGAAACTCTAGCCAAGGGACTCTGAGACATACTGCAGTCATAGATGAACCAGTTAAGAAAATGATTGGAAAAAATATTCACATTGAAGTTGAAAGAATCAATTCATCCTGCTTCACTCGGAATAACCCAGTTGTTCAGGTGCCATATGTATGATCTCCTTTTTGGCATTGTGTATCATAAGCCACTGCCAGAGGCAGAACATTGAATGAGATAAATCAATGATCATTCCTACATGTCAAATCAAGAAACTGTCAATAGGGTGAAGTACATTCCAGTTTAAATGCCTGCAGCACCTTCAATACGTCTTAGTAAGGAGTGGGGGTCCCTGACTAGGTTAGTCCTGGTAGCCTGGGAAGGAAGCAATATATTTCCCAGAGAGCTATCACTCCGGATGGAGAAAAAAAAGGGTTTATAGACTACAAATGGCTTTGGCAAGAGGTCAAACCATGGATGAATATTACTCTTCAAGAAGACAGGAAGGCGTTGAAAATGGTACTGTTGCAACACACACACACACAAAGCAAACTCACAAACTGATGAAAGAGCTGATATAAAAAGAAATCCCTGGCACAACAATTAGATAATTTTGCTCTTCTTTACAGACTGAAGTTTCTGGATTTGAAATAGCTTCTCCGGAAAAAGATTTTCTGAATAGGTTTTTTAGTTTATTTATCTGGATACAGATAGCTCTAAGAGCTTGCAGAAATGCAAGAATGAGGATAATTGCAATTTACATCCTATGGATGTTATTGTCTCTGCTTTTCATGAAAATAGAGCAACAAAATTAACTTAAGAAAGCCTGTTGTCTCACTCTTCCTGTGGAGAGAATAGATTTTTTTAAAATTCTATTTCCTTTCACCAATTAATAAAATGCCTCACAGTGGAAAAAAAGGATTAATGGTTTGGAATGACACATCATGAAACCAGTCTTAAATTATGAATTCTTCCTTTGATAAACAGATATAGAACTCGGTATAGTAAGGTTTGGTTTTATTTTTCTTTCTGGTATATGCTTTGTATAAAGTAAAAATTTAACTTTTTAATAATCTTTGTTGAAATAAGGTCATTGTGTAATTGTACTTTGGTGTAAACGAGCCTTTGGTAAGCACTCAGCAAAGTATTTCAGAAATAGTCTCCTAATCCATAAAATCTACTTTGTTTTAGTGCACAGGTTTGAAAAAGGGTAACTAAAACATCCCTGTCTTGGATTTTTCTAAAGCAGGTCTAGCCCACTGTTTGAACAATTACAGAAGATGGATTGATACATCCTCGAGCTCATTGCTGCATTGACACTTACAGTCCAGGTTTCTTTGTGAGAAACTGCTGCCCCAGTGCAACCTTGGCATTTCAATATTACTTCTCTGACCTAGAGAAAAAGGGTTGATATGTAAACACTAAATCTGACCATCTGTAGTGATAGGCAGGTCATCTAAACCACTATCCTTAAACTACCACTGCCACTATAGCCTTGATCCCTGTCCTGTCCCTTACGACCTGATTGCCCAGCAATATGTCTAGATACTAAAGATAACCATCAATCTCATATACTCTCCCGTATGTCCCTTCTCCCAGGACTCACAGTGAAGCCCTGAAGAAAGGATGAGATTACACTGTGGCACTTCTGAGTCATATATGCACTGAAGGGTATGTGTACACCATGACCACCAAGAAGATCAGAGAAAAACTGATAGTTATTAAATTCACTTGTACTCTTGTCCTCAATGATGCCTCTAATTCAGTGTCATTCCTCTTTGCCTAGCCATCACTTTGCAAAACTTACAGCATTATTTTAGGGAAAATAGTGTATTAGGAAAAATAATGTAAGCAATTAAGAAGTACAGGAAACGCATGTATGAAGTAAATGCGAGTTTTAGGTAGTGCTCACCAAATCTAATACATCACATTATACTGTATACATATACAAATACTTTCCATCAGAGAACTGAAAGCACCTTATGTGCAAGTTTTCTTCTGCTTTCTTTAACTGTTATGTGAGGGAGGATGATAACCCTTTAAGAAATACGAAAGAATGTCAGCAGGCTTTTTAAACTGTCTTCTAGAGGCAAATACCTTTTTTTCAGAGTCCTGGAGGGACACACTTGCCAAGCTATATCACTCCAATTTCATTGCCCCTTCCCTTGACACTCTATATAAAATATTCCTGTGCCAAACTAACTTCCCCCATCAGCCTTAGTTTCCATTGAGTCCTGTGTTTTCTTCTTTATCTTTTTTTTTTTTTTTCCTGTGTGTTCTGTTTTTAAGATGGTAAATTTTTCTTAGTGACTTTTCAAGGGCACTTTATAGAGGCATCTTTATGCTTCAGAAAGCTCTACTTAGCAAATCAAGACGTTAGCACCTCAGAATTCAAAATTTCATCTACAATGTTAATTTATATCTCTTACAAGATGGTCTATCATTTGAATGTACTAGTACTAAGCCATTTGGATTATTAAATTGGTTTTGGATTGCTTGTCTTGCAGTTTCCCTCTTCTTACCTCCTCCATAACAATACATTCTGAATACAATTCTGATTCTGAAAACTTCATCCTTAAACTTCATTTTTAGATCTGCTCCAGAATGAAACCTGAATCAGACCAGGTTTCCTGAGGAGAATGGTAGCTTGTGATGATTAGCCAATAATTAGTGATGGACACTTTCAAATAAAATATTTAGTCAAACATAACCAAAACACCAAAAAGCATAACAATTTTAAAAAGTCATACTGGATGGAATTTATTCCAGAACAGATGGCTGGAATAATGCCAGTGCCCTGAGTGAAAAACACTTATGCCTATAGACCATTCTGACAGCCAGAGATCCCTGCTGCTTAAAAAAAGTGTACAAGAATGTCATATACAAGATGAAGTCTCCATTTGCCAAACAAGAAGTACTGCAACTTTTTTAAACAAATTAGATCAGAGTACTATTAACATCAAGGCTGAGGATTTTGCCAAAAGTTTCTAGATTTTTGAAACACTTGTCATAGTTGAGCTTCACACACTTGTAAATAATTTTTTTTTTCTGAATTAAGAAGAACTTGCTTAATATTCTAAGGATTTCAGAACAATAAAACCTTTATCCTTTCACTGCAGTTATAATCAGCTGTCTGAAGACTGTAGGAGCCAACGCAGCTTTTTATAAACTGTACAATGGGCCCTTGCCCTGTTCTTTTACTCTATCAGTATGTACTGGGAGAAAATAAAATCTATGGATTCAGAGATGTTTGATGAATTTCCAGGAAAAATGCTTAGGATGTCAATTCACTGCCTTGGCAGCAAAGGCTAGATTTTTTTGCCTAAACCCAAACGTGGTCCCAAATTTGAGTTCCAACAAATTTGCATTCCAGCAGACTAATTCTAAAGGAGGTTAAAGTAACTAGGTTATCTTACCCTGTTTACTCATCTGCATATGCCCAAAATTTCCGTTAGGCTCCATTATGATCCAGAATCAGGCAGACATGAATTCTGTTTAAATTCCATTAAAAAACTTGGATTTGGAGCTTATCACTTGTTTAACAGCTTTAGAAGTTAAGCACTAAGCCAAAGATTCACTCTAAGCTGCACACAGCATTTGTTCTCCAAAAGCACACTACATTGAGCAGGGCCATTCAGTGGCCTCCCCAGTGTGAGAACTCTGTCGCCTGCTGAAGCTATATGGCAAAGAAAAGGTGGCAACACAAGTTGGGTAGCCAGGAGGTAACTAACATTTCTTACTGGGTTCATAAATGCCATGCATAATTAGCTACAGCTACCTGTTTTGCTTGCTGCAGCTGGCTAAGTCAGATGTATGACCAAAACAGAGAAAACACTCCCATTAGGCAGGCTAAAGCATCCGTACCCACACTGCAGGCCTTGGGAGTAATTGAACAGTTGCTACCTGCTTTGTGAGGAATTTAGGTAGTCATTCTGGCAGCTAGACATGCTAGTCAGCTTTTGACTGTACTGACACCTGAGACGGACACCTGAAGTTTTGGTGTCTGGTGGAAGTTAATATCAGGTATCTAAAAGATGAGGTTAACTTTGGCCCTAAGTCTAAAAACATACTACAAAAAGAGTGAGTCTGAAAGGCTGGAAGTGCCTACACAATCTTCAATAAAATTATAAAGACAGATGAATTTCTCCTGTGGTATACACTGAGTGCCACAATAATCTTTGCAGAGGTGAATGAATCCATGCCTCTCTCCTGGCCCAGTCCATTTCAGACTTACAAACCAGGTGCCTAAATCCCATCAAGTGCTAGGTCCTATATTCAAGGTGTAAATACTCAGTTCAGCACAGAGTACGGCAGTTCAGCCAATTTTAATAAAAAACATGGAGAAAGAATAAAGTAACTGTGAATTCAGTGCCAGTTTTCAACACACTGTATAACAGCCTAATGCTTATTAGTAATCCAGGAAATGGGATATCTGAGGACAAGAGACAGAAGATGGAAGGAGAATGTGTCTCCGTCCTAGGCATGCAGAAGACTTTATTTCTAATGCAGGGCAGGTACATAATCATAGAGTGCCATAAAAAGAATAGTGTTTTAGGTTCTTACTGACAGAGGGTGTATCTTCATAACTATAACTGTGTGTGTATTTTTCCTTGTTCATCTTTTTTTCATAAATCTTGTATACTTGGCTCTTCAGTGTAAGGAGGACACAGAAAAACATGGGAAAATATGAAAAGGAGCAGAAAAAAATGTTATTGAGGAGAATAAGAAAAATGAGCCAAGGGTGAAAAACTTAAATTTATAATCCACAAAAGAAAAATCATGATTACAGTCTATAAATACATTGAAGCTAACAATAGAAGCAAAATAAAAAGGATGTATGAACACAGGAAGAAGGCGTAACAGCCTGTGGGTATAAAAAGAAAAATATAAGTAGAATATTAAAAACTGTATTCCAAATAACAAGAATACTTTTGAAAATAAATTGATTCCTCAAGGAAAACGAGCATGAAAAAAACATTGTACACATTCAACAATTAGTTATACTATTCACGAGTGAACTATTAACAAAAAGATCAAAGTGAATAAAAGTGGTCCTTGAAGACTGACCATAAATAAGTATCTGTTTCTGTGAGCAAAAGAACTAATAATCATACAATGCTAAGATAATAATTTAAGCACTCATTCATCAAAAAAATAATAACATTAAGTATTTCAGCACCTTAAATTTAGCCATTCTGTATGTGATAAAAGCACAGCTGGGAAAAAAAATATTAAGATATTCTAAAAGTGAAAGGAGTTTTCAATACAAAACAGGACATAAAATGTAAAAAATAAATATGTATCTCATAATAATTAAATCCATGTCAAAACCTGATTTCTAAATACTAACATTAAATAAAAAGTATACAGTGAAATCAATAAATAGTCCAGAAGTAATTTTTTTCCAGAACTTGTGTTATTACAGTATTGATAGCAACAAATGAATCTAAAGTTATCTTTATAAAAATGAAAGAAACTTACATATATGGATAGACACAAAGACAATATAGATACTGTAATAAGCTTCATAAGAAACTTAATGCAGAGCTACAAATGAAGATAAATTATTTATTATATCTTATTAGGTTACACATCAGTAAAACAGAAAAACTGAAACCATTACAGACATATGATTATTCTGAACCCCAGTTATGGGTATGTTTTCTGATTGTCTTAATTGTGCAAGTCTAAATTTGGAACCAAACTGAAGCACTACGCAGCATGATTGTATTTTGATTTGCAAATTACTCTTATTCTATTCCATTTGGAAAAAAAAAATTAAAAGGTAAAATGGTATTTCAGACACAGTCTATAAGAACAAGTTCTATGTTCTGTGTGATCTGTTTTTTAAGCCCTAAGATGATAATTACATTTAAATTACTCTCCAATTCCATTGCATTAACATAATTGTGTGTCAACTAACAAGATGTACTTATTAAATGGAGTATTTCTAAGCCATTAACACATGTAATAATATGTTATTGTTAAATTTATAATACACCTAACAATACTTCACTTAGTAACTCAGTCTTACTGAAATGGTGCCATTAAATAATAGCAGCACTACTGTTTCCTGTTGACCTTAATGAACTCCTTAGTGCTCTGTAAAGAGCATAAAAATTAGCATTGTGATATTACACATCTCTAAAGAAAAGTGTAGACTTCAAATACAATGCCAGAATAAGCGCTTTCTTAAAACTGTAACATCCTTTTCCAGATAGGAAGGAATAACAAGTGCAGTAAGAGTTAAGTTTTGCTTTCGTTTTATGCCAGATAGTAACTCACAAAGACATCTGGAGAATTAAACTGGACAATTTCAGTGGTTCACTGCTGGATCCAGGAGGCAAAATTTTCTTCTCTTCCCACTACTGTTACTGAAAGTTCACAATTAATTTATTTGCTTTTTCAGAACTGGACCTCCAAAGTGAGATTTCAGTCATCCTAGTGTAAATTGGTAACATGGTTAATCTATTCAACTATTAAAAAAGACGTAAAGTCTTGAACTGATGGGAGAAAGGTTTTGTATGAACTTGGGAGAAGGGATTGGTAATAAGAAATACTGCTAGGTTACAATTTACTTCCTTTTCCATCCCAGTGCAGAATTTCTCCTCACATTATAAATGTTTCTGAAAGCTAAAAGGTACATATGGACTGCTTTTCTTCTAATGAAACACTGTTAAGTCTAAAAGTAAATGTTGAATGGTCTGCTTACAGCTTATAACTGGTGAAACTTTAACTTTACATAAAAGACAATGACTCCATAACTCTACAGTTGTGGTATATTTTGTCATTTAAATACTGTTTTCTCTGTGAGAGTAAAAGCAGATATGTCTGATGTGACAGTCTGGGGATTTTTCCGTTCCTCTCCCAAAACCACAGCAATTACATTCAGAAAAGTCTTAGAAGATGGTTTGCTTTTATTTACAAGTAAAGCTTCTCACAGAACATCGAATGTAGTTACTTTTCACAGACAAGTTTGTTCACTTTTTTGTTTTTATGGTAAACAAAGAAAGAAAAGGCAAGACTTCTGTATTTCTAAATTTTTCTCGAGAGTTCTTGGATTTATGCTTTTAGTTTCCAGAGTCTGCTATTTTCTTTGAGTCAAATATTCAATCAGAATGAATATTCAACAGTATATTCAACCAGAAAATTAAATCTCCCATTAACAATCAAAGGGTATGCACAATTTACGGGCGAGCGGCTGTTGTAATTAAAAGAAAAAAGTGAATTAGAAAATTACTTAAATCTGAAAATAGCTACCGAACATTTGTGCTAGCTGCTTTGCTAATCTCTGCATTCAGAAGGGCAGTAGTGGTGGAGATTCCACCCCAGAGCAAAGAACAGCAGAAGGGCTGGCACTTCAGGAAGCAGGGAAGGGAAAAACTGCTTATTAAGCCTCTTCCTTTCACCATGAGTTTGTTCCCTACAGTATTTTTATTCAGTAGCACATTGAAGCTTGTTTTAAAAGTCCCAAGAGATGAAGCCACTTAAAGAAGTTTTCTTAAGGAGCTATTTCAGAGCCAAAAGGAAGAGAGGAATTTTATCCTTTTTGATATAATCCAGCACTCTTACAGTAATGTTACCAGCATGCACCACATTAAAAACAATAATGGAAAGGAAAAATAAAATACCTTTCAGATACTTGTATCATCTTTGCCTTTGCTCATGAAAGGAGCATTGGATTGAAAAAGAATTTATAACTCACGGACTTTAATAGTACTATTCCATGTAATTTATTTTGTGGAGTAAATATGTATTATCTTAAAAGCGGTTAGTTTCTTAGTTTACTGTTTCTGAGGGAAACCTTTAAACACAAGGCTGCCATGGTTAGAAATCTTATAATTTCCAGTTATTAATAATCAACAGATAGCTTATTTCTAATTAATTCCCTTGGTATAACAACTTCTTGGATCTTCTACTATGTTATGTTTTTCCCTGACTTGATTCTTTTGGGATGTTTTTATTCAACAGTTACACTGTGAATTATTTCTTTTTCCTTACACTTAGTAACCTCAATTTTACAAAGCTTTTCAGAGAAGGCCTTAATACTTCCTTACAGAATGACATGAGCATTTTTTCATTTTCAGAGCCAGCCCCTCAACTGAGTTTGCTTTCTTCAAATCTGAATGAATTTGATGATTCAGTCTAGTACACTCAGCTCTTTTTCCTCTTCACCTACTGAATATCTCCCAGTTTATTGTATAAATTCATTACAGTCCCTTAATTTATGACTATCCACTGCACTAATGAATTTAATTCCATGTTCCTGTTCTTATGACTTAAGTCTTCAAACTTTTAAAATTATTTTCTTTTTCTATGGCAGTTTTTCTTTGAATTGAACAAATTCCTTTAAGCATGTACAATGGATAAATGCCAATGACATCATCCCATCTTTTGAACTATGATCATTAAGGAAAATATTAAATGAGAATCCTTACAGACCAATGCTAAAAATCTCCCGCAACAACCTCCTTCCCCTGCAGTGTATCTTATCTGTTACAATATCACACATGGTTTTCTCCCCTTTAGTAATTTCCTTGCAGCACATAAAAATTCTTGTAGTAATCCTATTTTTAATTTACTCTTTGACACTGAATCAAATATTTAACTGAAGTCCAAATAGATGGGCTTTACTGTATGTCATTTGCCTAGAACATTATTTATCAAAGAAAAATTGCAGTTAAAACCATGTTATATTTTGTCCTATTTCTAATTGCCTTCATAAATTTCATTATAATTTAAACTGAAATTTGTTCTAAAAATTTGCCTGTTATTAAGGCCAGATGAACCACTATCCCAAATCACTCGTCTCCTCCAAAAAAAATTTTAAGTGTAGGCTTTACTATTATTCTCTGAGTGCATAGTATCAGCTGGGAAAGGTTGAGTAGGGATAGGCCGATCAAACAGACCTGTGATTTCAAGTGTGCTTCTCTCAAAACTCTGGAATGAAGAACATGTGAACTGGGTCACAAAGAATTTTTTAAGCTTTTTTTTTTTTTCCTCCTGTGAAAGAGTAAATCACATTTCCATGTTCTCACTTTCAGAATTGTCTCCATATTCCATACAACCGCCTTTACTGAAAGTTTTTACAAGTTTTCATTTAGAACTCAGGAAATAAACAGTTTTTAGCATTTGCCTGTTCCTACAATAGAGTCTTTTTCTTCCTTTTTCATCCTCAATTTTGCATGGCTAGAGTCCTGTTGTATTGATTACTCTTTCTATGATGTAGCTTGGCTTGATATTTGGCAACATGCTCCTAGTGTGTGCCAAATTCTAATATGTAACTTTCATATTGATTACATTAAAAAGAGTTATCTGTTTACACTCAATCTAAAAAAGAAAAAAGAGACCTATTTATTTATCTGTCGTGAACTTGAACTACTACTTATGAAATAATTTTTTCAGCTCAAATCTCTTTTGCACCATGCTTAAGGAAATTCCAAGTCTTCTTAACTTTTAAATTCTGGAACTGTTGAATCCACTTAGTTTCATTAGACAAGCCACATAATTATTCACATTTTCTCTTTTAGAACCAAGAACCTTGTATAGATTTTATTTATTCTTTTCATAATCCACCAAATTAACTGTGCTAGGAATGCTCCTATGCAGGGCTGGTTTTGAACAACAGGTCTAATACAATGACTTCCCAAAGTACAATATAAAGTACTCTTTTGTTGGTAGATTGATTTTGTGGTGTAAAAATATGTAAAATCTATTTTTTTTACAGCAGTTGTTCTTTAATCAGGCAGCTTCAAACATCCCAAAGGACATTTATTACTGTAATACTAACAATACCGCATCAAACTTTTGATAACCTTACACTAGCAATCTGTAAAATACTCTCAAATTAGACCTTTGAAACTTTTCCAGACTTCTGTCATATAACTTGACCTACAGATATTCAATTTTTAATGATTGTGGGCTTTTTTTTTTTCTAATACACCAGCACTTTGTAGACAGTCTTGGTTTACTACATTAGAACTTACATTTTTTTCTCACTAACCAGTTCTTCCAGTTTTTGGATACATTCTCTCACTTAAATATGTCTGCATCTCCTGTCAACTACCATTATCTATGAATTTCATTAACAAGTCCTTTAGTTCTTTGGAATCATTAATTAAAATACTGAATGAAAGAGTATCTTGCAAATGCATAAGTACTTACTTAGCTTTAACCTTGCAGATTCTCACTAGACAACATCTGACATATTTTTTGCCTTTCCACCTGCACATGCTTATACAAACTACAAAGGTTTCTATCATTTGAAGTCTCAGTCACAGTACCATCCTTTTTTTTTCCCCTGGATACATGTGATCTTGCTCTGTTATCTCTGTTGCAAGGATCTTTGTATCCAGTGAGATGATTAGAGACATCCATTTCACTCCATTGCACTTGTTGCCTGCCTTTCTCTGTTGACTAAAATATCAAGACCATTTCTCATCAATAGCAAAGACTAACTTCTGCCACTGATTAGCTCATGATCCAAGACTTCATGCAGAAAAAAAAATATCTGTTCATTTTCACCTATTTTGCTTTTCAGATTTTGGAAGATTTCCTTGTAAACACACGCAGAACTACTTTATTATTCTCCTTCACATTCTGTCATAAAATTTTCTGTTCTGAAGAAGACATTACAAAATCTGATAACAGTTAAATTGTTAACATACTGTCTGTCATATTCATCAGCTTTGCCTCTTCTTTCATCTCTGATAGGGTATTTCATGATTTACAATCAGACCTTAAGGGAACAGACCATCATTTTGTTTTGTATTAATATAGAGTCCTAAGTCACGACTGAGTCCTCTACCAAATACTACCAAATAAATTAATAAAACTGGCTGAACTAGACAACAAAAGAGAAACCCTAAGAGTTCCATTCATCCTGATTTAACATTAGGCACCAGCATAGTAATTCTCTATAGTACTACAGATAAAAGGAGAACTCACAGAAGAGCCTTTCCCTAATCAGTTTAATGCCGTTTTATTTTTTCAGTGATATAGCTAGCACTTAACTGAGCTAATTTTATTCATATCCAAGCCAATAAAAAGCATCAATATATATTTTTCCAGGGAAGGGGCACTGTGTACAAGCTTTTGCTTTTATATAAATTTAAATCACAGAAAATTATCATATGACTTGGCATGCTAATCATAGACTTCAAACAGCAAATACTGGAGGCACTGCTCACAGGAGGAGATATCATAAATGATCTGCAGGCTGATATTTGTAGCACGTAACAAGGGTCAGAATGATTGGCAGCAAAATACAAGTCCAGAACAGACAAGTGGAATTTGGAATCCCTCACAAACTGATAAACAGTGAAATCTTCTGTAAATAATTTGCCAGCAAGAAAAAATTTACCCTTACCATATGAACCTTCTCACTAAAAAACATTTTTGCATAGCATTTCTGTGAACAGCACTGTTTTCTTTTAGAATGTGAAAGTTTGAGGTGAAACAAAAAGTTCTGATCCATGATATACAAGCCAAATGTGAGTAGGAAATTGTTGAAAAAAATGATCATACAGCTATCATATTAAAAATACAGTAATTAAGAACTTAAAGTTTACATGGTCTGTTGAGCTAACCTTGTGATAGACAAGCAAGGTAAGTTTTAATGCAGCTGATATTTCAGAATTTGGTATCTTGAAAATATACACACTTGTGCAACTCCCACAAGAATAACTGGCAGAGCTGGATCGAGAAGACTGGTGTTTGCCACCAAATAACCAATTCTGCCTGCTTAAATGCAGAGAAAACAATTATCTTAAATAAACACTGACCATTCTCAGAGATAGAGATAATTTGTAGGACTAAAGAAACAAAAGGAAGACTTTCTGAGTCATTCTGTCAATTTATCTGCCTTTGGGTCATTTTTGCTCCCTTCCATTATGGGTATGCTGCAACGTAGTCAATAAGATGCTATAAGAAGTCTAGTATCTTATAACTCCTTACTGGTTATTTGGTGTAGTGAGCTGATAGCATGATGTATATAGCAAGCTTTCCTGTCCATGTGGGTGTATGAGGGAATCTACTAATCTAACAATCATCATTTCTGACATGTCTTCTCTTTTTATCTCTACCTCTCTGTTTGACCAATACAGACTTTCAAAGGAAAGTCAGTTACAAACCCTGGGAAAAGAAAAGAACAGGGCCCCTAGCTTTTTAACCTGTCAAAAAGTACTTAAAAACCTTCTATATATGAACAGTCCTCTAATCACTTCTAATCTTTTTAATGGCTGACCCATGTACTAGAGGTACTATATTCAACTTTTTCTAGCTATAACTCTGGGTTTAGAAGAAATATGGAAATATATGCATCAAGACAGAAAAAAAAAAAAAAAAAGAATCTAACAATAAAATGTGCAACCTGTGTGATTTTCATAGAATCACAGAATCATAGAACCATTAAGATTGGAAAAGGCCTCTAAGATCATCAAGTCCAACCATCACCTAACACTACCATGACTTTTAAACCACATCCCCAAGTGCTACTTCTACACATTTTTGACCACCTCCAGGGATGATGACTTTACCACATCCCCGGGCAGCCTGTTCCAATGCCTCACCACTCTTTCAGGAGAGAAGTTTTTCCTGATGTTCAATTGAAACCTCCCCTGATGCAATTTAAGTCTATTTCCGCTTGTCCTATCACTAGTAACCTGGGAGAAGAGATCAACATTCACCTCACTACCACCTCCTTTTTAATTTTAAAGCTCTTTCCTTCAGATTTCATAATATCTTTATTTTTTTTACAAAACATGAAAAAAAATTGAAATAAAAGAATGAAAGATAGGTATTCCTTTTCTGACTGAATCCCATGATTGTTGTTACAGCGCTACACAGAAATACACTGCTGTGTGTGAACTGAAATACAGAGATACAGCAATAGGATTAAAGATTGAAAAGACTTTTACTCCAAACTATTTGACTTTTTTTTTTTTTTACTTCAAAATGTCCCTTCACATCATTTTATCAAAGAGCTTGGTATTTAAACAGTCCTATTTTTTTCTCTCTCTGGGCACACAAAGATTGCCACTGATTCAGGCCAGATTATATTCTGTATTCTTACAGCTGATAGAATTTTACAGCTGTCAAAACTGTTCTAGAAAGGTAGAAAAGCTGATACTTCTTACATGAAAAGACATAGCAAGCCAAAAAAAACTCAATAATACACAGAAGGACATATGCTGCAGAGGCCCAGTAATGGGTAAGTATGTTGTAGAAAGTTCTGGTGAAAACACAAGGATGTGGGAGGATTTTGACAGTTGAGAGAAAAGGAAAGGATGCCAGCTCCTCTCTCCTTCTCTTGCTGCAGCCACACAGCATGGCAAGGAGCGCCCAAGAAGCTGTTTCACACTAAATGCTGTTTCTCTCATCCGCGCAGTATCAATGGGGATTTTCTGAAAAACCCAGACATTTCACTGTGCATGTCCTTGCACTACTCGACTTCAAGACACCAGACTGGATGAGACAAGGGGTTAAATATGAACAAAATTGTAGCAGAATACATGACAGAAACCAAGGCTGTAGGCTTTTAGCTCATATCTTGTATGCATTCTGAAGCCCCAAAACTAAATATATAAAAAGATGAAACTTCCACATTAGAATAAAGGCTCCTGTAAATGTATCTCTGTTAAAACTGAATAAACACTGAGCATCTTTTTAGCCTGAAAAGATATATGTAAAATTTCTGCCTCTCAGTCCCCAGACAACTATTGTTGCTAATTATAGGGCTATATTTTAACATCAAGTAATGGGGATACATCCCTACTAGCAGAGCAGAATGAACCTGTTTACAGTAGCTACTAGAGAGCTGTCAGAACTACTAAGCTCCCCAGACCTCTATCCAGGCCCACAGTCCTGCTATCACAAAACCCAGAGTCAAAACATAATTTCACTCAAAGTTTGTTTTAATTAAGAGATGCCTAATCCATTTTTGCCATATTCTTGACGAAATTATTTCAAACAACAGTGTTTGTAATGTGCGTGGACTTATTCACATTGTTTTGTTCTGTTTTCCAAGAGGAGAAGATTGCTTTAAATACTTTAAAATATTCTGAATGACAGAGATACATGCACATTTGAATAATCTTGTTGTTGTTTTCATGGCGTATCTGAGGTAAGATTCTCTAAAGCTGATGCCTGCATTTTTTCTCTTATATTCCTGTTCTATTCTTTATTAGCTCCTACTGTCTTCCAAATATCTTTTTTTTTTTTTGTATCTACTCTTCAACTTTCCCCAGCATTGTTACCCTTTCCGTGCAAAGTACACTTACTTTTGACTACAGTTTAAATCTTGTCCTGAATACGTCTTAACACACAGTGTTTTCAGGTAAAATTTAATTGCTTCTATAAATTATTTTTTTGTGTCACAGAAAGCTTAATCCACATCTCAGACATTCCGCCCAAGGGACTGGCAGAATGGAATTATGTACATCCAGCAAAGGGATCTGTAAATTGTACCAAGATAGCATATTTAGATAGAATATAACCCAATGTTCTTTATTTTTAAAAGAATACATACCATTCTTCATTTTGGGTTGCTGTAGAAAAGAGATACATATCAGCATGCATAAATCACCCGTGGTCTCACTGAAATCATAGAATCATAGAATCCTTTAGGTTGGAAGGGACCTTCAAGATCATCAAGTCCAACCATTGAGCCATTAGGGCTCTAAAGTCCTCTCCTAAAACAGATCAGAATCTGTCAGGGTCAAAGCACTTGGCGTCATCTTCCTTTTAGTTAGTTATTTTTCATGACAACCATTTTCACCATTTCGAAGTGAAGAGATGAACTACATGGTTGTCTGTTTATTAGCATATATATTAAGGTATAAACTGAATAAGCACAAGCTATAAAATGGTCCATAACATAACACATGTTGTCAGAAGAGAATAGGCCCATCTGCTGGAGTCCTGCGCAGACCACTTGCTGAGTTCAGCAGTGGTAAGGAGGACCTGGGTTGATCAGTTCTTGCGACACAAGCAGCTACAGCAGCAAAGCATGGGAAGTGCTCTGTATGAAAGCAAGGTGCTTAATTCTGTCAGGTGGCATGCATAAGAACGCTTAAGTAATTGTGCTCAGGACAATATATTTCATGGTATTTCTTTATCATCTGGGAAGTATTTTTGACAAAATAATTTAAATAAATTGCCCATGCAGCTACAAGTAGTATGGAAAGGTTTTGGGTCAAGAAGAAAGTATTGCAACTCTCTGATAAATAAGTTTGTGGTTTAAACGGTATCTCTTTGCTGTTACACGTGCTGCTAATTCATCTGCTGTATATTAGAGTAGTCACTCAGTTAAATTTAATGCAAACACTAATCAAGCTCCGTTCTTGATATTTAGTATCAGAAAAGAGTTCTTTTAAGAATATTGTTTTAGTCTTTTTGAAAGATAGACCTTAGCTTATCACAAAAAAATTTGCAACTTTTTTTGAAGGAAGAGATTTTGAGAAATTTCTTGGTGGTAACAACTTTCCCATACTCACCTTATATCATAATTTTACTTTGACCTCTTCTGTTGGTTTAGCAACTGCATATATACTTTGAAACATAAAACCCATAAGCTGCCCCAACTAATCTGCAACAGCTCAGCTTCTTCCCCTGCTTCACTGACACCATAGTACCAAAATGGCATGTCCCATTAGGAACCTATTCAAGCTTAAAGTAAACAGGACCCTCCAGGATCTAATCCATTTTGGATGATGTCCCAGTGTTCCTGTTCTCAAATATATAGGTGCTTAGGTGTTTTGGTAAAGAATCATCAAATTTATTCAGTGACTGAAGAACTAATGCAGAAGTGATGCAGCTAAGCATTGTTTGACCTTCTGTAAACCGTATCATAAGCCCAGGAGCACCTTTTAAGTGCACATACAACAGAAATATACAGAATCTGTGACAGGATGATGTACACTGCCTAGAGCTGAACTCTCTTGAAGGGTTACAGGCCCCACTACCTTAGTTTAGCATGGATCTATGGATGTAAGTGCATAAATTGTTCTTGAATTGGCCAGCGTGGTCTGGTTCAACGCAGCCTTTGTATTAACACTGTCTCATTTTGATAGAAACGGGTTAGAAAACAATGATCTACGTTATGCTGGCAGATCTAAACGAATACAGGCCTCTGGGAAGTGGTGAGGAGTAGGGTCAAGAATTACCCTGCATCCAGATACAGCTGCTAAAATCAGGGAAAACAGGACTGACTTTTTGACTTAAAGCCTTTCAGTAAGGATGACAAGATGACTTGTGATAGGGTGATAAAGAATTACAGGGCAGTTTTGACCTTCCACAGATTTGGGAATATAATGGATCCCTTCTGTCATGACTTTAACAGCAACTTACAGAGATATAACAAACTAAGAAAGACAGGATAAAATCAAGTAGGTAAAATCCACCCTGTAACATTTGCTATATTTGTAAACTTGGGGAGAGGATATTTGAGGAGGAATGATTTGAAAAAAAAAAAAAAAAAAAAGTGGAAAAAAGTAACATTGACACTGCCTAGGAAGACAGTAAGAAACAGATACGAGGCCCTCCCACTTGTGATCCTTATTTCCTGTGTCTAAATTGAAACGTTTAGCAGCATACTACATCAAACACAGATAAAGACAAAAATTCTAAGAGCTTAATTGTACTTAATACAACAGGGGTGCTTAATGGTTAGGAGGAAAAGATACATCAAGGTTTTCACAATTTGAAGTATCAGGTCTTCAGTCAAATCTCACTGTCTGTTGTCCAGCTAGTCAGAACAAAATTAATATCCTTCAGCTAGATCTTTCCAAGAAATAAATTCCCTGTACCCTAGGGGAAGCACACTGAGCTATAAGACAGAAGAATGTGTCCTCTTCTTATCTGTCCTGGCAGCTGTTTATACTTCCATGCAGAGGTTTGTTGAGGATAATCTGGGGTTAAGAGGATGATCATCATTGCCTCACATTAGTATTAGCTAGTTGCGTCATGTGCGCAAAATAACACCTACTCTAAACTGACAATTTGGAGCTCTGTTTTCAACTCTGCTGAATAGGATCTCAAACATCCAGCAGTCTCATGCAGTGCCTCATGCAGCAAATGTGTGAAGTCTATGGGGTTTCTAGTCACAGCATTTGTTAAAACTTCTTACCTAGCTAGGACTTATATCACTATTATGAGACTACAGTAGCATTCACATTGACTGACAGACGTTTGCAATTTTAGCATTTAAATTATGAACTTATTGTCTTATAAATTACATGGCTTTCTTTAGAGTATAGAAAAAAAAAAAAGTATGCATTGTGAAGACAAACAGGTGTAGATTTCCCTGCACTCTTTCTTGTTGTGGCTTAAGGTAAAGACTGACAGAAGAGATATTATCTGTTTGGGTGCCCAAACAGGGATTTAGTCTCAAGGTTTTTGACAAAGGAAATGAGAAGGGGGAATACAGTGCATAGCTGAAGTAGAAATAATGCCAACTCCCATTGTATTTCCAGACTACCTTAACTGTCATAAACACACCTTGGTTTAAAATGCCTAAACCCCCTCAGCCTACTTAAAATTAATCTGATAGAATAAGCAATACCCTAAAAAGATCTGGCAAGCTTTGATACAACATGTAGTAGACATATCATACTTGTTTAGAATCATCTATTCATCAGTATTCAGGTTTTGATGCTGATGTGGCACATCTGTGAGCCTTTATTACAGAAAATAATTGAAGTATATTATGCTTTTTTTAATAAGGGCACAGTCAACATTACAATCCCTTCCGCTAGAAAAAAACTAGCATGTATTTTTCCCCGCTATATTTTCCTGTTATACATATTTTTCAAACGACTGCCTACAGTTTGTAAATACACACTACAACTGAAAAAAGTTACAATATGTGTAAGATATAATAGTTACGAGAGGCACTTCGTGTAGCATGTCAGAGTTAATGTTGCATAAGGGATTCTATTATGATTTCACATTTGTGAGTCTTCTATCTTTGCGAAAAATACTCCTTATTTGCTTAAGTGTTATAGGGTAAAACTCAAACTGCATTCAGTAAGTCAAACCCAAAATCTCTCTCTCTATTTAGACAGACAATTTGAAAAAAAACACACAATGTCATCCAGCTACCTTTAGCAAAAATTAATATCATGTGGGGGAGTATATTACGGTGTATTATACAGACTGCATACTACAATTTAGACAGAATTAATAACATGGCTTAGATTATTTGTGAAACTTTTTCAACTCTAAACTTTTGAATACATCATTTAATAAACCTCTGTGTTCACTTTAGAAAGAACAGAAATAGTACATACTTAGGAAGTGAAATTTGGCATATCTAAAAGTTCAGCAGTTTATTCATGGCAATGAAAGTTCTTTGGCATGATGATTTCTACTATTGAGGCTTAATGAATGGGGTTGTTGGTTTTTCGTCCTGCCGTACAAAGTGCTGATTAACTTGAAATAAAATGCACAGAGATTTAATCCACTGAAAGTAACAGCGTGAATGTTCTTAATCCATTCATTCTATTCAGTAATTTTATGAGCAGTTCTTTGTACAGCAGTGCATCTTGCAGAAGCTGTAAGCCATTTTTACACTTCATTTACGTAACAGAGGAAATGTGACTTGAGCATATGACAATTCAGGGAATCTTTCTATAAGCAAGTAGAATTTTATTGAGGGTAAGAAGTAGCTGCATCATAAATATCTCAGTGTATGGTATCAAGGCCATGCCATGTGTCCCAGGAATAATAAAACCCTGATAGCTCCCATTTGAATGGCATTATTTTAGGACAACAAGCTGCTGAAGACTATGGAAAATTTTTCAACCCATTCAGGGCAAGAATGGAGCTTGGAGCAGTAGAATTTCACCAGAAGCAAAACACAATACTAAGTTATTATCATACAGCAGTCCTCCAGAAACTAGTCTACAATATTACAAAACCTTTTTTCCCCCGGAAGAACCATATTCATTTTCCCTTCTAATGACTAATGATCTTCCCTCAAATAAATGGCTTGGTAAAGAGTATGTATGTGATACATATTAAGGATGTGAATGAGTCAGTTCCAACTGAATAGCAATTAAGCAGGTATTTAAAAAAAAATAAATTGTGAACAAGTTTGCTATCATAATAGTTACAGTTTTACAGCAGACTAGTCTACGATGTGCACGGACTCACTAATATCAGCTTGAGGAGTTGACAGCGTGACTGATGTGTTTATCCTACTACAACCTGACACTCAGATGTGCATTTATACTTTACTTAGTTGGTAAAAGTTCACCTTCATAAATATTTCTGTGTGGTAGGTTATAAAGTAGAGACATAAGTTAATAAATTTTAAAGAACATTTCTGGTAGGTCAGAAAATTCAAATATCCATGATATACTTCCCTGGAAATGCAGCTGATGCTGCACAGTCTCAGAATAGCAGATTGCCAACTACAACCAAATAGCATGCCAGAAAATCATTTATTACATATACCGTCATTATGACATGGGCAGAGTATAATTTGCTTACAATAGTTAAACACTTCAGGCAAGGAGTACTAAAATGTGCCATCACAGAAATGCAGACATATTTCAGGTTTTCTGAAGCAGGTTTTCCAATTACTGCTTTGCAGCATGTCAAAAATACAAAGACACCCCGACTAAAATCCTCATCCCTAACTTGAAAGAAATATGGAATTCTTATATGTATGGAGTTACAGTTTACAGTGTCAACTGATACAGTTAAAAAAAAGAACCACTACACAAAAACGATTTTTTTTTTTTTACTTAGGTAGAAAGACAGAATTATAGAAACAAAGAATAAATTAATTTGTAAGGGATCTCTGGAAGTCATCTAGACAAAATTCCTGCTTAAGGGAGTTCTAGCTTTAAAGTTAGAACAGGTTGCATGGAGAAGTCTTCAGATGAGTTTTAAAAATCTCCAGGGGTGGAGATTCCACAGCTTCTCTGAACACTTAGTCCACTGTCAAACAGCTCTCATTAAGACCCATTTTTCTCGTAACTTATCCTTATTTGTATTGGTGCTGTTCTTTCACAGGGACAAAGAGCCTGTTCCTGTCTGTAATCTGTATTTGGGAGTGGAAGAGTGGGTTATATTCCCTATCCCCATTTCTTTTTCTCTTCACACTCAACTGGCACAGTTCCTTCAGTCTTCTCTGTGTGTCCTGTGTTGCAGCTGCCTAACAGTCTTAGAGATCCTCCTTTGGACTCAAGACTCCTAGCTTCTTTTCTGCAGAGATGCTCCTATCCAGTCAGTCCCCAGTCTGTGTTGCTGCAAGGGTTATTCAATCTCAGAAGCAAACCTTTATAATAGTTTTTGTTGAACTTGGATGAGATCTTCAACTCATTCTTCTAATTTGTTGTGGTCCTTCTGTATGCTATCACTTCCCTTCAGTAGTTCAGACATTCTCCCCAGTATTTAGATGTGCTGAACATCCATGCTATCCAATCACTCCTGTTGTTGCTGATTGTTTTTTCTACCTTATGCTTGATGTCTTCTTCCTCTGTCCTCCTGATCTACACTTCTACCTCCTGACATCAGGCTTCTTTTTGTTGAGTTTACATTCTCCCACTCCCTATCTGATCTTTCCTTTCCCATATACCTTACCCACAACTACAAAAAACAGTGCTACCATAAAATGTTCTTTCCTACTATGCACATTTATCTCATCTGAATTTTCTTCTGATATTTACCTTACTGATACCATATCATAGATTTTGAGTAGTTATTGACATCTGAAAACTGAGAGGGAGGCAGGGAGGATGATGGTTTGGTCTAAACACGTAGCAGCAAAATTTCTTTCACCCTGTGGAGACACTAGTGGCTTTTTCAAGCAGGATGTACTCTCCCAGACTTCGAGAAAAAGCAGTAACTGGTTGACAGAACTTTACATTGATTACCATTCATGAAACTAATTATGGTAAAATTTAGTATAGAAGATTATCCAAGTGCGTTTTCTTTCAGGTGCAGTACTGTCAGGGCCAAGACATGTTCCACCTGAGAGCAGCAGACAAATTAGAATCTTTGAAAAGTATTTATAGAAAATATATTTTTCTGCTCTAGTCATAGAAAAATCTATACTTTCAGTAGTGTATGAAGCTTCTGGTTGCTGATGTTTCTAACAATGCATTTATATGAAGCCAGTCTCACTGTTGAAACACAATAATACTATATGAGACAGAGAGGCTTTATCATGGTAGAGGAAAGAAGGGCAATTTGATTTTAAATTAGGACAATTTCACTTTAAATTAACCATGAAATCAAAGAGCAAATAAGAATAACATAAAAATAGACTAATGTGGTTAAAAAAAAATAAAACAAAAATTCAAGCCTGGAAGTCCACCTATGATTATAAGAAGGATGATGGAGATTATTTTCTTTCCTTTTTGAGTTCCATGTAAGATTCTACATCCATGCAAAATTAATTTTCTCTCATCAAAACTCAGAGATTGCAAAGTTAAATTTGAACTTTTGAAGTATTATCTCTTGCACACATGAAATTTTTATGTACTTTTTAATTACATAATGATATACTACATTTTAACTCAGGTCTCTATTAAAGGAGTGTTATTTTTAAATCGGTTCAATATTTTGAGTTGTGTCAAGATTATAAGTCCCATAGAAGAAAGCCTTTTCCCTTGAAATAACATAATAATACAGGAACTCCAAGAGGAACTTGAAGAAGAGCTAGAACTTAGCAGAATAGCAGATGTGCACCTGCAAGAGAAATCCTGTTGACATTTTTCTCTCACAGACATACCGACTTTCAAATATATTTATTGACAAAATGGCATATATAAGATTAAACTACATTTCCAAGTTCATTTGTAAGGAGATCTCAAATGAAATTGTGTTGGAGAAAGTGTTAAGAGTGAAGAGTAGAAATATGGGCAGAAGATATTCTTAGTTCTTCTAGCTTCAGGCTGATTGATTTGCACTAATTGCTTTACTTTGTTTTCTTCCATTATGACTCTTCCATAAAACCCAGATGTATTTTCTAGAAACTGATCTTCCTGAGTTTATATCATATATTCAGTCTTGATAGAAAGAAAGATGCCTCAAATATTATAAATTCTATAAAAAGACAGCTTGCCTTTTGGGTGATTCTTCAAGTGGATAGGCTTCAACATAGAAACTATTTAATCTATTCCTATATTGAAATTTTGATTGATATTGAAAACTCTCAATTTCATTTATGATATTCTAAGTTAATTCAGTTTCTGAAACTGCCATCAAGTACTCAAGTGGACATGACAAATAGCGATATGAAGTTCACTTTCTTTTAATTTGGCATATTCAAAAGCTTTTTTCACTAAATTTTCAAATATTAGGAATAAGGGGTGTGTATATGGTGTTTGTGAACTTTAGATACTGAAACAGACTAGTATTTCAAAACTGCAGTGTAAGAGAGAGCTTGGAAAGAATGCCAGAGAAAGGGAGAGTACAAGAAGAAATGGTAATTTGTCTTTCCATCAAGAATTAACAGTAGATATCATCCTTGCCTTGGAAGTATGAGCAAAATATAAAAATGTCTTCTCTTGAACAAGGTAATTATTATATTTGAAAGGTGTATAGAGAATATATGTTTTGATCAGCAGGCACTGAGAGCCAAAGCATTTGACAGAAGTAATTTTTTTTTCAGTATCTAGGCCTTAATTCTTAGAAATCTGCACTTGGTCAATCTCTTCACAAAGACACTGCAGGTTCTAATCAGCTCATGCAGGAATCCCATTGAGTTACAGTTTCTCAAAAAATGGTCCTTTACTTCCAAAACAAAACCTTCATAATCCTCAGAGGTCATGGAAACATAAAACAAAGCCAAAAGCTCAACTTCATGGGACACCTTTTCTCTCTTAGGGGCTAATTTGCTATTTTATTTAAATCCCAAAGCAGGAAGGTTGCTAATCCTTGACTTCAAAGTTCTCCAATTCTAAAATGTAATTAAGGAGAGCAACTCTTTCTTCCAATCTGGAAAGAGTTGACTTAATATTTCTTTTTCCAAAAGAGGAATTAATTTACAGGAATACCTTCTAGTCCACACCTCAGACAGCACCTGGGGAAGCAGGGCTACTCTGAGTGCTAGCTTTCAGATTTTATCACTTCTAGCTGTCTTGGATGAAGGTTCTATGTACTGGTGTAAAGCAACTGCCCACCGTGGAAATATAAGACCAGCACGGAAGTATGTGGCAGTGTCAACAGCAGAAGGAGAACATGAAAGATGATTCACCCAAAACTGACAAAGCATTATTAAAAGTGCCCTACGCAAGTATTTCCTACACGCTTACTAGGAGGGATAAAACCCCATATATTCAACTTAACATCATAGGTAGTATTACCATGATAAAATCTTTTGACTTAACAACTGAAAACAAAAACTTATTTTCAATATTACAGATAAACCACATTACTTTCCAAAGATACAGTTTCAGTGAATTTCATCAATAGGCAGAAGCACAACACTTTTCAGTATGGATACATTATTAGAGATGCTGTTATATTTTGAGAAGTAAAAGGTAAATGAGTATTAAATTTTTTAAATTACAACAAATTATAGCAAGTCGTCTTTCTAGTTACCATGGTTACCGGTCCCAACAGACCATTCTTTAAGAATTTTCTCCCCCACCCAAGATAGCAACAGTCTTTTAAAAATGTTATCTAGACTACAGCAAAAGACGATTTATAGTTCATTTATGCTGGCATGCAAATTAGCAGAGCTTTTGTTAATGAGACTGCCACTTGGGCACCAGCATCCTTATACTGAGAAAGACAGCTGCTGGAAATTATGGGTCTTAATTCTACATAAACCATGAATACTCTAAAAATAAACTCCACAGCATTTTAGTTTGACAAATATGAAAAATATTTACTGTAACTATCTGACTAACCTATGAATAAGAATCCAAGACAGTGGCTTTTTCTCCTGCTGTCATTTCTGAGCATAATGTTCTTTTCTGTCAGGTGCCTCTGTTCTATTTTGCATTAATCTCTATAGTTCTTCTATAATCATTTTCACCATAATTAGTGAGCACCTTTAATCAGTTACAGCTGTGCACTAAGCAGTTTGACCTGTGTTACATGGGATTGTTCTGTAAATTTTGCTTATCTTCTGAAGCTCTCACACAGGCGTAAGGGAAGGGAAATTAGAACAATATACAAATAAAAACCCCCAACTAATTTAAAGGGAAGGTTGCTCATATGTACTTTGTTTCAAGATAATCACACAGAACAATGCAAGAAATGAATTTGCAACCAGTCTCTTTCAACAGGTGTGACACTTCACCTATAATACCCAGATACACTCACAAAGCTGTCAGTTTTCCTAAATTTTCCTTTCAGTTATAATCAGCAGACATACATTGAGGGCATGCAATTTTTAGATTTCTAAAAACAATGGCTTGGAATGACTGCAATAATAAAGATTAACACCTAGACTAAAATTGGTATTTTTTGGCCTTTTTCAGCAAAATGATGGAAGATTATTGCCAGTATTTTCAGGTACAACTTTACCAATGTCAAAGTAACTGTGCATGTTTAAGCATGGTTTTGTCTGGCACACACTGAAAGCAGAGAGTATTGAAATACCTTTAAAAATCTGGTTCTTTGGGGCTTTTTTTACATCACTGGTATTACTAATGGAATCACGTTTGTTTCTGACACATAATATCCTGGCAAGTGTATAACGAAATAAGAACCAAAAACATGTAATGGTTATCTAGAATACATTAATATGGAGGAACGGACACAATCTATGTGAGATTTATAATATCTACTATATGTATTTCATTACACAAAAGTTGTCTCATATATACAAATAGCTAAAAAAAAAATACGTAAAATGTTTCCCTGCATTAAAATATCTAATTATTGTTTTCTGTTTTTCTTCATGTCAGTTTTCTTTTTCCCTCAGAGTCCTATGACTAAAACTGTTTATCATGTCATATAGCTACTATAAAATCCTGATTATTTTCTATAAACTGATCCTTTATTAACAACAGATTTTAATAATTAATCTTATCCTGCCAATACATTTGTTTCTAACATAGGACATTTTATAAAATTTCCATGAAGTATAGAAAAGAAGATTAAATAGGTAAATATTAATTCAGCAGTCTGTCAAGATATTAGAACATCTGCTCAGGACTCCAGAGTTGCTTA
>NW_008606202.1:69877-170992 GCF_000691845.1 Merops nubicus | reverse complement strand
AAAGAGTGTGGGCAGCAGCTACTTGTTGTAACGCTGTTCGGGTAGATGCATTTCCAGGTGTGGGACAGAAGTCATCATTCCACGTTCATTTAACAAAACAGATTCGCCTATCTAAATTTCTGTTTAAGTACCTCAAAATCATCTAGGTCTACACAAATATAGTCCACTTTCTAACTTAGGGTAAATGCGTTTTTCACCCTCCACCTTTCAGCTAGACTGTGGGTAGCCAAGCATGGAGCAATCAAGAGCTAGAAGACCACAAGGAGCATGAGTAAACACAATTCCAGCAGAGTGTTTGGCACTGACCTAGCTCCTGGCTGCTGCTGTGGTGCTATTTCTTTGTCTAAAGCAGTCCTAATCAGAATATGTTCCTGTTCATGGGACTGGCCTGGAACCTGGTAGTTCCCATCATAAATTCTCTGGACATGAGGAGAGATTTGTCACCCTCTAATGAGTTATCCATCATGACTTCTGTGCTTCTAACTCACTGTGGTGTAAGTATAACAAGAGAGGGGCACGTGCTCACTCAGAATAGGGATTAAGACATAAAACAATGAGTTAAATGTTTCCTGAAATTAACAGGGCCAAAAGCCTAAACTGCCATTCCTCACAAACTGAACTTCTCTGCCAGACAGTGGAGGTCAGAAGTAGCGATAATGAAGTAGTAAGTGTGGGTACAACCCACACCCCGTTAGGTGCACACCCACACTTGAAGGTTATGCAAAATGAAGCTCAAGAAGGTATGCACAAATCACTGACTACTAGCTCTCCATACTTGTAGTCGTGAGCTAGATACCTGACTGAAAAAGGATTGGACTGCCTCTTCTTTTTGCTTGTATTGCATGAATGGCTTGTCTTCAAGAGTGGAAGCCTTTTTTCATTCAACTCATAGGGCTCTTAGGCAGTTTTTTCTACCTTCTCTTGGCTGTTTCTCAGGATTCATATGACTTGTAACATACACCTGCAACAATGGCAACCTGTGCTTGCCATTTTACAACTTAGCTATCTAGAAATCACATAATTATAAACTTTAGTCAAAGATAATAATGGAGTGATCATAATTCCACTGTAAATATTGCTAGAGATTTTTGATCACTGATTAATATTAATTACTAGGACCATTCTACCACTTTTGTTTTGAGCAGAACAAGTATTTTAAAAGGTAATGAAACATAACAGCAATAAAGGTAAGCCAAAATTCTCCAAGGCTCTATTCTAGACAAAGACAGAGCTCTGGTACTGGTAGTCTATGTGTAGAAACTGGGGATCTGGATAGACTGCATTGTGGCTCCTTTACGGCAAATGAACCCAAGTTTTTTATCTTTGGAAATGTGTGGCTGATACTCAGGCTGAACCCACCTTGATTGGAAGACAAGGAACAGGAAGGACACATACATAGACCCTTTGGCAGGGACATAGAGCCTTATTAACATCTTATGACAGCTCTACAAAGCCAGGGCAGAATAAAAAAGGAAAAACTCAGAAGTAAATGCCAATACAAAAAGCATAAAAATCCACTGTAAATTAAAAAAGATTGTGATATTTAATTGTGACATCAAAGAGAGAGAGTTCATAGGAAGACCATGCACCTCTCTTTCATACTGTATGCAGGGTTAGTGAGCAATATTCCTACTGCCAAAATTTTTCTCCATACTTACATAAATAAAAATAAGTAGCATCTTGGGCCTAAGGACATTTATCTTTCCCCTATTAAGTTCAAACTATTTCATATTTACTAAAGGATATTTTTAGACATTCATTGAAAACTGTGCATAAATTCAACTGAATAAAATCCAGTAGGCTGGAAAGGGCTTCCTGGCAGTACATTCCTGTTGCCAGTGGAGATTCTTCCTGACATGAGCAGAGCTTCATGTGGTATAACTGCTCTGTAAGGAGCTATGAGTTTCTGACTGAGTGGCCCAGGCAGTACACTGTCAATAACTGAATATGTGTGGGCTCCAAAAGACCTGTTTTACCCTTCATGGGGGGGGAAAAAAAAAAAAAAAAAAAGGTTTAGATATTTCCTTGCTTGAGGGATCCATACCCTTTACAAGAAAAAGAACAGTTATTCTTGGAATTATCATTACAATCTGCATCGTCTCAGGATTAAAATATTATCCTTTCTAATACCTTGTGATGTTCAAAAAAGAATAATTATTCATATTTCCCAGAAGCAGAACTGCATTATATTATTTCATTTCCAATTACTTAGCATTATCAGCTGGTTGGAATAGAAACGGTGGGAAATACAGTTATATGTACTGAGAATCATAATATGGAGAACTGCAGCACTCCCAAATTACTGCCACCAACAACAGATAGCTGATTTCCTTTAACTGCTATGATTCCTATTAGAAGTTATTATAATAGCTAGCTTCTTAAAATCTAAAGCTTGCTTCACAGTACACTTCCAATATCAGTTATCTTAGTGTGACACTTCTGAAAAGCATAAGACTAGAATCTTCAATTATTTATTAAAAACAGGTGTTCACAGACAAATGTGTTGTTAGCCCCAGAAAGGAAAACGAGACTGAGAGAACTGTATTACATTTATCTGATTTTCAGCTAAAGCTGTTCTAGTAAAATAAAACTGAACAGCATTATTACAACTTGTCATAAACCACTCATTTTCTAACAATTCCCTAATTTATTTTCACTGTTGCATATAAATATAAGTATTTTAAGAGAAGGCAGAGGAAGAAGTTATTGCAAGTGTTGGAAGTATTAAATAAGATGTTGGAAGAATAGCAGAAAATTGATTATATAAAATAAAAGTAATAGAAGCCAGCAGCATTATCTCCTTAAGCTCTTCCTTTCTGCTTCATTTTTTCGTTGTCCTTTCAGTTTAGGGCTACTAGTAAAAAACTGTGAGTCTAGTAACATTACAGTGCCCAAGCTCTTGATATGCAATCTTTTTTTGATGCAAAAGCATCTTTGGCATGTAACAGTCTTCTGTGAGCTGCTTTCTTTTTGTTCCAGTAGCATCCAGCCTGCTTCTGTATTCATCTTTTGGTCTTACCAGCAAAATCATTTGTTTCCTGGTTGTACTGGAGCTGACTATTCTCTCATGACAAGGCTATCTTCAGTGCTGGTTAATTAGTAAGCACATGGTAGCAGAGTCATTCATCTTGCTCTTTACCACACAAACCAGGCATTTATATGCAGCACACGCTGCAGACTTAATATTAGGACAATTCTTGCAGTGGTAAATCAAGTTCTTACACTTGATTTTTTTTTTTTTTTTTTTTTTAAATGGTAATAATTTATTTCTGAAGTTCCACCTATCTATCCATTAAGTGACAAAGTGTCAGGGTACAGAGGGGAGTAATCTGTTATGTTGTCTCTGCATAATTTAACTCTTAATTCAGAAGAGGGGAAAATGTATCAAATATTAGATAAAGCAAATTATGCTCATGTGCATTGGTATTTTCTTTACCTTCTAAACAATATGTGGTTTTAGGCATGCGTAATAGAAATCTAGCAGCTTTCTAATTTATACTCTTTATACAGCAAAACCTGCGACTGAGATCAACAAGATTGCAGAAGTCTACAACATCTGCCTTCACATGGAGCACTAGGTTACAGAAAGTGTGAAAACAGTGTGAAAAGCTATAAAAAAAAAAAAAGCAGAGGTCTGAGTGTTTATTCTAAAATTATTCTAGTACACAAGCCACATCCCTTGCTCTCACTTTTACATAAATTCTGTGTAAATCCCAGCATTGTGTATGTTAATAAAAATTCTTTTTTTGTGGGTCAATAAATGCTAATAAAAAACCTACAAGCCACTGTTTAAAAAAAATAGTCAAATACTGTACTTCTGCTGGGAATGTGAGCTTTGTAAATTTACTTATAGGATTAATATGATGAAGATTGAAGGCTAAATAGTATACAATGGATCCTAAACATATGTGTGAATGTACTGAATACAGATTTTCCTTTTATCCATTATATACATAAATATGACCTCATTTTCTCAAGTAATTTTAAGATATTTCAGATATATACTTAAAATTATACTTTTAAGAAATAGGTTTAATTTAAAATTGTCTCAAGAGAGTAGGTTTATGCTATCTTCTTATCTTTGTCATCCCTCAAACAACTTCTGAGCCAGTGGGCCAATTTCAGGTAGATTTAGCAAAGGGGTAGAAGGCTCAAAGAGGATTTGACTTCCTAAAAGATGTTAGAAAAATGGAGACTAGAGAAAGGGAAGGTAAACAGATAACTGTGGACACAGTTCCACTGTGAGATACGATTCCCAGAGAGAAAGGTAACAGCTACACACCCCATCTGAAGGCAGCTGGGCCAGGAAATCTGCACATATCTAGCTGCAGACTAATGACAAAATGTTTTACCTGCAGGGGTGTCACAGACAGACCCAGGAAGGAACAGATGTTATTGCCATGGAAGACAGATCTGAAAGATTAAAGGACAAAAATCTGTAGGAAACCAGACACTCACATTAGCTCTACAGCTGATAGAACAACTAGTGCTACACTTACACATATTCACTAGTGTGCTTAGACATACTGCCTTCCTAGGTGGCTGAGCGGAAACCTTTCAGAGGCCTGTTGTATAGCTGATGTTTATACATGGAGAGAAATTTGATTAACAAGACACCATTTTTTGTTGTGTGACTGCCAGAGGAGGATGTATGGTGTTCCCATGAACCAAGGAGTGCTCCTGAAATTCGTATATGAAGACCACATTGGGCAACAGAAAGAGTCATGAAAGCACCAGGGGCTATGTTGTCCCCTGTAAGATTTACTGAACAAAAATACACATACTCCTGCTGTCTACAACTATACTGACTCCATGATGCAGATCTTACTAAAGGAATGCACCACAAATCACTGGGCACTAAATTTAATTTCTCTTCAGGGCACAAACATGAAGATCTCCAAGCCTTACAAGTCCACAAAATACTGAGGCCTGGCTTCATTGGAGAATGTTTACCAAGGATAAGTCCTGCTTCGCATTTATACATAATGAGAGTCACAATATAAAGAACTGTGCTCGAGTCACAATACAGAGAACTGTGCTCGCAAATCACTGCAACCAACAATAGACAGCTAATTTCCTTTAACCATACCATAAGGACATGCCTGTCACAGGACAAGCGGGAAGCCATTTTCAAGAAATTCCTCTTGCTCCTAAGAGAGAAAGAATAATGACAGGTAAATTAAACTTTTTATCTTTGAATAGAAGATATTTAGAATGTGTTTTCTCAGTGACTGCAGGTCCAATTATTTTTGCTTATTTTTATATTTGCAAGGCTTTCCTAGGTACCAAGATTTCCTGTTACAAAGGAGAGCGAAGTTAATAGCATTACGAAGCAGACATAAATTGAAAGAATGTAGCACCTAAATGCTCAACAGCAATAGTCAGTCAAACTATGTGAACAATGGACACACTTTCCCTTTCCAGTATAATCCTGATATAAGGTTTTGAAAATTAATAAATATATCTGTGTATATTAGGTACTTTCCAATATAACTGCTTTAGGAAACTTTTAATTGATTGGTATACTATAACATTGTATTTAACAATTGTCTAACATCCTAATAGCTGGTGTTATTTTCTGTTATTGGTGGAGAATTTTAATTATTCAAAGTGTAGCTGCACTACATTAGCATCATGAAAGACCATTTCCAGCTTGTAGAAGAGGTTCTAGATCTTCTGACAGATACCCTGAGCAAGAACATATGCATTTTTTAATCAAACCTTCCCCTGACATGTTTGTAGTCCCCTGCAGTCTCTGGACTGAATTGACAGCTAACATTGAAGAATAAGTTTTGTTGACTGTGATAAGAAAAGTGCCCCATTTTAAATAAGGTCTGAATTTGTTTCTTCATAATTTGTTAAAAAAATTCCAGAATATTCCTAGCTTTGGGGAAGATTGGCCAGATTTTGTAATTAGAGTTCCATAAAAAAGACCGAGGCAAGCACTGGTTGGAATTTTCTCAATCTTACATTAATTACTGTCCACTTAAGAGACAAGTAGTAGTTGCCAGTTTAATCGTTTTATGAGACTCCATTTATCATTCATGCTAAAATGGCCCTGGGTATGTTCCTTTTATCCATTATAAATCAAAATAATGAATAATGATAAGTAATTGCAACTAATGAATCAGACATGGCATTCCTTATTCCCACTACATCAACTTTACACATGTGCACTGCTTAGAAAAAGCAGAACCATCTTCACAGATAGCAAAAAATAGCAAATAGGGTGACACCAATATTCCAAAGAGCTTTTGCAGCAATTCAGCATTTAGCACAAGAGAATAATTTTGAATTATTGTAGTTGCTTTCAAAAGAAAGACTGCAGTGCTTATTTTGCTATAGCAGAGCTGTGGGGTGGACTTGCATCATGAGTGACAAATTTTTTGCATAGTTATTTAGCAGCACGTGGGCTACAAATGAGAAATAGTACTCAGGTCTACACTGCTTTGATTTTTTTCATACCATTTACAAAATCCCTTAGTCCTACAAAAATAGATTTGTGGATCCTTGCCAGATTTTCTTAAATATATTTCATATTTTCAAAAGTAGTCCTGTAATGAGTTTACAGGTTTTTTTCATTGACAGTTTTGGCTAATAGATATCCCATATAGTGGTGAATTAAAGATTAAAAAATACGAGGTACTTTTCTGTTAGGGGTAGCATAAGAATTTCCATGATAAACACGCAAGAAGATAAAAATGAATAGTGGATATACAAGTGCTTTATACAGCTTCTAGGCCATCCAAAATGCAGTATGTATAAAAAGCTTAAGCTAAGGAGCATATGAAAATTAGAGAACTATTATATTTATCTTCCCTTGGGTAGTATCCAAAGATATTTGATACAGTAGGAATATAGACAGTATACAGAGAAATTCTGCATGCACTGGAAGTATGAGCCACCATCACATTATAATGTTAGACCTATACTATTTAGGGGAAAAAAAAAAAAAAAAAAAAAAAAGGCATTTTGAGGTGAGAAATGGGAATATTTTGTTGAAGAGGTATGAAGAAGTTTTTATTTTGATGCTTTGACTATTTGACAGCCTTTTAATCTGAACAATTTGCTAAATTCAATACAAACAAAAAAAACCCCAAACATTTAGAAGTGATACTTTGGAACATAGTTTAGTGGTCATGGTAGTGTTGGGTTGATGGTTGGACTTCATGATTTTAGAACTCTTTTCCAACCTTAAAGATTCTATGATTTTTTCAATGGAAAGTGATAGCTCTATGAAGGTATTCATGCTGATCTTGTAGGACTAGCTGGATGAAAAGAAAGTCTCTGTTATAGCCTTAGTCATAATGCAGTACAAATAAGGGAGAAACTTCAAATACATTAATTTGATATTTTTAAGTAACACAGGAAAATAACTGGTCTTATTTCAAAGAAAAAAGAAGAACAATTATTTGAACAGGACTTTTGAAAAAGTATGCAAATCTTTTCCTGTGTTTCACACATGATTTAGCAGAGACCTTTCAATGATGCTAGAGAGCTATCCAGCAAGGCACCACAACCTTGCTTTAAGAAAGCCAGTTGCATCCTTCAAATACCTACTGTTTTTGCTCACTTTCCCAGGGCACTGCATTGATCATACCACCATTATGCAGCCCGTTTAAGCTTTAATTGACTTGCGCATACAGTTTTCAAAGCCATATATATACTATTCTTTTCCTACATATTTTTTTTTCATTTGCCAGTTTCTGTCCCTAATCAAATTATGGCACTTGCATTGCTACTAGCTGTATTTTCAAATGTACAAGCTCTGAGAAGTTGCCTCTAATGTCTAGTAGGATTTGCCTGTAAGTATCCACAGTCCTCTAAACTCCTTTAAATCCCTGCTTGAAACTTTCCACTGCCTGACAGTGATTAACTCACTGGTATGCTGGTGGTGCTGCTCCTTCAGCTGAGCAACTGTCTCCTTGTTTGAACCCACTTTCCCATCTGTCTCTAGCAAACTACCATCCCTCATCTTATAACCTCTTTGAGCAAGAGCAACATTTTCATGCCATGTTTATATAATACCTGGTACAATAGGCTTCTAGTGTATGACTGAGAATGTAAGTTTTGATCAAATACTGACAGAACATTTATAAAGCCATATATAAATAAAAGTATTACTGTTTTGAGTTAAGCTTCTGTTCCTAACTAGAGCAAAATGTTCAGCACCCCAGACGAAATGAAAGCAAGTCTGGCTGTTAATTGTCACTGGGGGTTGTGGGCTTAGCATTAGTGTGTTAGCACTCTTCATTCCTTGAGACATGCTGACCAGGACCTGAAAGAGCCCTCTAGCATGGAACTGAATGTGTTATCACCATTGCTTCTGTGGTGAGGATTTTCCTTAGTATGGGGGGAAACAGTATCATGTCCATTCTGTATCTCTCAAAGACATCGACTAACGCCGAGTGCGTATGAGGATCTGTCCTTCAAGATCCAAAGAGACACAAAATAATTGCCCGTCTGTTTTATCAAGAGAAGTGATTTAAAAGGGAACGTGTAAACACCCTTTATAACAGGTAGCCAAGACAGGGAGGCTTCACATGTCTTGTTCCCAGACTCTACTCTTGTAATTCAGTACTAATAAGCACAAGTGATCCAATCAAAAGAAGATGCTCAAAATAATTCATTTATACTGGACAGAAAACTAGAGAGAAGCACTGAGTCCTTTTTAACTGTCCCAGGATGAAGAAATATTTCGTAGCAGGAAAGAAATCATTGAAGCATAACAAACAAAAGGCACCCATCTGAAAAGACATCTGTATTTGCAACACTGAAGCCAGCTTTACTAACTCATGGATTATATATAAGAATTACTTAATCATTATATTTGCAGAGATTTAGCTGAGTATATTGTCTTTTCCAGTCTGTAATGGAAAACAGCAAAGGTGCTTTTGTAAACCAGTCCTGAACTATTAAAACAGGGAACTCTAGAGGCAACATTCTTTGCAATGCAAACCACAGGAGCCAAGAGGTTTTTAACCAATTAAAACCCATTTTGTCTACGAAAGCCTGAGGAGACCCAGGACTAGGAATCAGATTTAAGGTAGGGAATATTTTTAGGTATGACTGAGAATGCTGAATACCAGAATGGGGTATGTCACATCCTTGTCTGTATGGAAGAAGGTGTGCAGAGAATTCTAGCTCCATAACTAAACAGCAACAGAGACATTTCTATCTATGCACAGGGCAAAATATACATTTTTTTGTAATTCCTTAGTAATTGTAGTCTAATAAGGGGAGAGGAGCTGAAGAATATTTGCACAATCCACAACAGCTAATGGAGAGGATGGCTATTTCAGGGAAAGATTTCAAGAAAATCTCCTGTTTAGAGGCATACATCTGTAAAACAAATTTCTGCCAAAGATAACGATGACCTCTGTAGAGCATTTTGAGAAGAAGGTGTAATTTTCTTTTTCCCCCATGACCTTTCTGATAATTTCCCTGAGATTTTCTTCAGTCCCATATTAAATAAGGTATAACTAGACACAATTATACTATATCTAGAAAAAGCATCTTTTTATCTCTGGACAATGACTTGTGGCTGATGTAGAAAGAACATTCCAAGAACAGAACCAGTATGCAGTATGACTCTTCTTCTGAGGTACCCTCCCCATTTCCAGAATACTACAGGTCAGGGTCTACACATTTTTATTTTGTTAGTTTTATTCTATTTTTTTATTTTACCATGATAAGTTATAAATGCTCTTTCAAAACAAACAAAGTAATCTGCTTAAGCCATGATCTGGTTTTCTCTGGATTGTCAATTGAAGGAAGAGGAAGACCTCATCTGAAAAACTTTTTTTTTTTGAGCTAAAAATTAGATTTAAAAAGAATTTAAAAAGAACAGAATTTTCCATACCTATCAGATAAAAACCGTTGTTTATCATGACCAAATGAATATCTTTAATATCAATGATGTGTTATATAGAAATACTTAAATGGGTATATTCACTGTTTCAACTGGCAAAAGTACATGACAAAAAGCTCAGGTCAGTTTTGTATTTACCATGTGTTTACCAGCTGAAAGGGAGGGGACTCATCAAAAAGATGGCTTCTCTTTGCCATTATAGTCAGCAAAAAGATGGCTTCTCTTTGCCATTATAGTCATTACCTATAAAAGATAGTATGGAACAATAACACCAGATAAGTCTGCATGTATCTTCACTTTATAAATGAGCAGGTTTTGGTTACCATCAACCCAAGTTATTAGTACTAACCCAGTGATTATCTTTTACTGCTTTTGCTTTGAAAAGTGACTTGTATTTACTTGTAACACTTTAAAAAAAAAAAAAAAAAAAAATCAGAAAAAGTCTGAAGTAGTTATTTAACAGCTACAAAAAAATCACCCGTTAATGACAATCCTTTTCTGCACACTGGTCTATCAAAAAAAGTACTTATTGTGACTACTGATGATGCAAGGATTTGCAATAATTCAGAGAAACTATTTAAGTAAAAATCAAAACTTTCAGTATTGATTGTTCATCAGTCTACATTATTATGTTTCCTGATAAATTAGATAAGTTTCTGGCAGTTTAGGGATTCATATTGCATTTACACAGCTATTCAAGGTTCCTGCATTAATGTGCCAAAATATATGCCCATACAAAAAGGTATAACTGCTTTCCCCCTTTTTTTACTGATAGTTCGGAAAAAAAAAAAAAAAAAATCTAAGAATCCAATAGCCTTAAATTATTTAAAATACTAATAACTCTTCAGGAGGTTATTATCACTCTTAATTAAGTCTTTACTATAGAAATGATTCTTCTTTATGGAGCACCTATGTGCATAAATAAATGTCACTGCTGTAATGGTAAAACATCACCTATGGGAAAAAAAAAACAACTATGCAAGACAGAAACACTTCAGTCCCTCTCTTTAAATGCTTGAATTGCCCCTTGTAGTAAAATTGCTGAAGAGGAAACCACATATTAAATGTCAAATTAACCTGGGACAGATAATATTACTGGATTTTAGCCATCAAATGTTTCCTTTTTTCTTAATTGGCTATTAGTGTCTATGAACCAAAAAATGCTCAGGAGAAAAAAAGCTTTTATCTTTGTTTTGTTCTTGCAGATTTGGTCATGCAGACTGCACAAAACCAAGCAAACCCTTACACACTGTACATGGGATTCTTTATTGAGTATGAGACTTCTGAACACAAAGCATCAGAATACAAAGAAGAGCATGGCCAGCTATACAATTGCTTATGCTTCCCATATGAGCTGTATATTTTCACTTCCAAGTAATTATCTTTTATAGCTAGCAGTTAGCACAGTAAAGAAGCTCAAACCAAATGATTGCTACAGTGTCTAGTCAGGTGCCCAGATGGTTAGTAGACAATATAAAACTGTTATTAAAAATAAATGTGTTCATTCAAGGCTTTTTATAAAATAATTATCAGAATTTGACACCACCTACAGTTAATAACTACCTATGGAAAGTTGAAGTCTATGGAAATTTTTACTTTAAACTGAATAAGTGATGGTGAACCCCGTTTTACTCAGATTCTATTTCTTATAAACTCATTTATGAGTAGGGCTTGTGTTACTGCTGTGTTCTATGATGCTTTGGAGCTGCTCTAATACAAGATCAGGCACAAACACAACGAGAGCATGCAAACTAATACACCAGCATGCCATAAAAAAGAGAAAAAGAGATGGGATAGAAATTGTTGACTTATGCTGGCTAAAGGTTTCCCAGGTATGATGAAACACCTAAAAGCTCTGGCCAGTTAGAATTGAACAGGGTAAGAGAAGCACCTCTTGTCCCAGGAGTTTAAAATCAGCTAGCATGAGTATTTCCAACTAAAAAAGCTCTTAATAAAAAAGGAAAAAATAACAGAATTAGCCTTACTGTCTTAAGTTTAGTTGCTACTAAATTTACTAATAAGCTGATACTTTTAAACCAACCTAATACCAGCAAAATCAAAAGAAAAACATTTATTACATTTATAAGGTGCTCTATCATATTAACAGGTATTTTTAATTTAAAGCCATAACAAGTTTATTTCTTCTCTTTCTTTTTTAAATAATAGCTTTGCATGTGAAAGAATTGGAACTGCAAATGTGCCTTTTTGAATAATTACAAATGCCTTATTCTATTGTTCAGTCACAACAGAAACTAACGCAGGCAGCATAAAAAGAGGTGCTAAGCAATACAATCCACCCCTCCATGCTAACTTTTTAAAAAGCATATCTATTCTGATATTTCTTACCAATTCATACTGACCCGATATAAAACCCAGCATTAACCTTTTTAGGGTAGTAAGGGCCGAGTTCTGTATCATTTCTAAGTGTAGTTTTCAAGCATGCTTCTTATTGGACCTTCAAGAGCAGATTTAATTCTGTCAAAATACTTCTAACCTTTCCACAACACATTTGAGTACTAGACGACAGAGTCTTAAGGAATATTTTAATGAATGGAAATGAGGAAATCAAAAGCAGCATGTTTAGCAAAAAATTTAATGAAACTAAAATCTGATACATTCATATTGCTATTTCCATTAAATTTTATGGTCTTTGTTTCCTACTTAGTCCTAACAGAGAGTATAGCATTCAATGCAGTCTCAATTCACTAAGTTACTTACACACATACCAGGTGCCTCAGAAGTCAATTACTCATGTGCCTGAAAGAGAGCCATAAAAATGGTCAGAGGGCTGGAGCACCTCTCCTATGAGGACAGGCTGAGGGAGTTGGGGTTGTTCAGCCTGGAGAAGAGGAGGCTCCAGGGGGACCTTATAGCAATCTTCGAATACCTGAGAAGGGCCTACAAGAAAGCAGGGGAGGGTCTATTCACAAGGGTTTGTAGTGACAAGATGAGGGGCAATGGCTTTATGATAGTAAAGGGCAGATTTAGGTTAGATGTTAGGAAAAAGTTCTTCAATATGAGGGTGATAGACCACTGGAATAGGTTGCACAGAAAGGTGGTGGAGGCCCCATCCCTGGAGACAGCCAAGATCAGGCTAGATGAAGCTCTGAGTAGCTTGATCTAGATGGAGATGTCCCTACTTATTGCAGGGGGTTTGGACCAGATGACCTTTGGAGGTCCCTTCCAGCCCAGACATCCTATGATTCTGAAAACTAGGCTTGTTCTTAACCACCTTGATGAAGAGTAACCTCACTACTTTCATTAAAATCTGTGGAAGGACTCCCACTAATTTTGAGAAAACATACAAGTTCTATATACCACATCATTTTAGGATTTCTGGGTGGATAGCTTTATCCTATTCATATTGCTCTGACATAATATTATGGTATGTTAGTTACTTTTAGCTGTTTCTCCCACATCAGACAACTTGCACTGCCGTTTTATTTTGTCCCAAGCCTGTTCTTTCCCTTTTCCACTGTCTATCACCCTCTGCAATGGTCCCACATCTGCTAATCTGCTTATGCTAGTGCAAGGTGTTGACTGACTACAACCACCTTGATATTAAAGGTGTTGATATGAACTGTTTCAACACAAATTTCTTCTCTTGACCACTCATGTGAAATGTTAAAGAGAGCAGTCTCTTTGGCCTTTGTAAAACTTACAGAAAATTAGAGTAGTTCAGGTAAACAATGAGCAAGAACCAGTTTGTTGACAGAGGACCTACCCACAACAAACCAGTAACAAGTGCTAAGGGCCTGAGCGCAGCAGAACTCCTGCCCATACTCAATGCCATTCAATGAATACACTTTGCTTTTTAACATTCCTCCCTAAAGAAAAGCTCCGTGTTTTAATTAAAAGAAGTAATTTAGAAGCTTAAGACCTTTTTCTTTCTAATAAAAGGAATTTACAGGATCCTATCATATCACCAATAATAGGGCAAAATTCTCTATTGCAATGACAATTTCAGTTTAAAACTCAGTGGGACAAACTAGATCTTTTCTTTCAGAACTACACACCGGTCTGTCCCCATCAGAGAAAAGTAAGAATGAGATATTTAATTGCTTTATGTTGTACTATAGTAGAAAGTGTTATGTCATTCACCATCTTCTCAAATACAAGAACTAGGGAGTATCAAATGAAATCAAGGAGGCAGAAATCCAAGGCAGATGTTAACAAAACCTGTAGTTAAGCTGAGGAAATACTTCTTCACAACTACGTGGATAATAAAAAATTTAGATTAATGTAAGGGGACACTGGACAAGTTGAAGGAGAAAGGACTATCAGAGCTGGTAAATACAAAGGTAACACCTTAAAATTAGTGGTTGATAATATTCTGAAGAACTGTTATGACAAGATTATTCTGAACTTATATCTATTTACAGTTCATTATCACTCGAGACAAGAATCTAAGAGTGTAGAGTACCTCTATTCTGATCTTGATCACACTGAAGTGGCCAACAAAACTGTCACTCAACTGATTTCAGGAAGGCAACACTTAATTTCAAATTTTATTTATTATACCTAGTCCTAAAGCATGAACAATGCAAAGACCTTATTTTCCTCAGTACAGAAATGTAACATCAGAGATTATTGCTGTGAAGGGCCTCAGACCACAGCAGTTTATGCTCTACTGTAGCAGTTCACATGAGCAACGGCAGATTCAACGTGCAAAGTGGTATCTTGTGAATCTTTGACTTCATAGTCTGAAATAGGAAAAAAAACACTGAAAAAACAAGGGATCATAAAAAATATTAATTAAGCACACTTCAAATATTTCTAACTGCTCCTCAGTCTCTCATTAATAGATTAGCTAATTAATCATAAGTATCTTAAATGGTTCATGATGTTTTTGAATGTTTTGGTTCCCTTGATGTTTCAGATGAATAATATTTTTATTTTCACAGACTAATTTTAAAGAAAAAGAAGTGCTAAAACAACCTTTTACAAATAACCTTTTCGTTTATAAAACATTTAAGAGGTTTTGTTAGAAATCAAAATTAATTTTGAATTGGAGAAGATCTGTAAATCATCATACTGTATGTTAAGTTACATCTCCTTTGTCTGATAAACCTTTTTCTTGTTTTCTATATTGCTTCTTGTCTGTATTCTCTGTTATCTGTATCAGTGATGCACAGAGAATTAGCTAAAGGAGAAACTCATCTTTGATAACAGGCATTGCAAGAATTTACAGGAATACCTGTATGTTTCTTGAAGCTTAAGTCACAATATATGGAAAGTGCTTAAACATAGCAGGTCTAATGTCACTGAATTCAAAATACTGCACAGTGTACTTTTATTAGCAAGTTGTAACACTGGTTTATTCCAGTAGCCTGTCTCAGAGAGCATGACAAGATGCCGTGGGGAAAGTAATGAACAGTTATGGAATAATCTGCCTATTGGGAATGTTTCTACTTAACTCTTAAGCCTGAAAGGCATATTGCTTACAAAATCTTTATTTGATATAATACAATGTCAAAGGAAGCATGCAAATATCTAATTCATTTTAAAACTGTATTAAGATCTTGGCTTCAATGCTATCCTGCCTGTGAAAATGAGATTCACATGTTGTCTGTACTTACAAAATTTCTATTTTACAAAAGTGCATTTTTGTTCTATATTTTCTTTCAGTTATCCATTCTTTCTTATACAATAACAAAACCTAAGTATGAGACTGCTTTATCTTCCCTGTGTGTATCTACTTAAACTTATAATTTCTTCTCTACATTCCTTTCTAAATTAATATATTGAGTCTTTATATGGATGCCTTTCTACTCAGCCTTCCTTCATACATCTATTTCTGAATTATCGTTTTTGACCAAAACTGAATGTCATATTCCACCTGAATGGTTATAACAGACTTATGTGCAACATAGCACTATTTTCTACTTGTCTGTTTAAACATCCCAACACCTTGTTTGCTTTTCCAGTTCTTGCTGTTGTCATTGAACAATCTCAGACAACATCAGATCTTTACTGCTCAGTCAGAACCCAACAACGTGTATTGTCAGCTCAAATTACACATCCCAATGAGCCCTAACTTTCATCTGTAAGCTGTGACGTATGTCAATCACTGAGGTAGTCACTCATCCAGAACTGCCAAGTCTCTCTGTTAAGTCTTTTCCAGCCACTGCTGGTTTTCAGTATTGTGCATTCTGAAAATGGTTCCCCCCCCGCCCCAACTCAGTCATCTCTGACAAAGCCGAGGAGATAAAGTTGGAGGACTGAGACATTTGGCTAGTTCTAGCTCTCCTGCTGTAAAAAAGGGCTTCAGCAGACAGCTTTGCCCAAACAGCTGTGCCACAGAAGAAAGATGTCACTGAATGTTCTATGATGTCTGTTCTTCTGCATGAGAATACTGGCTCCCTGAAACTGTGTTTCATGGAGATTATTCAATTTCTGTCAATTTACAGCAGAACCCATGTTTTCCAAATCCACCTGCCAGCTTCAGATATCCATCTGAATATCTTGAACTTCAAGGCTTTACACTTTAGTACACAGAAAAGACAAGAGTTGAGATGCTAAGAGCCATCTCAAAAACTTTCACTTATTCTGTAGTCTAGCTAAAATGGCAAGGAGGAGATCTGGGAAATGCAGAAGCCCTGGAGTATATGCTTTCAAACAAACTCAAGACTTGGAGGCTGAGTGGAATCCAGCACTTCTGGATGCTCTCTGTCTTGTGAATCTGAAATGGGGAATGATGCTTCTGTTCTCAGGCATCCAGAATTTTTTACATGTACATTTATTTATAAATATATAAGGTTTTTTTAGCTTTCATTACAAACCAGAATGAACTCAAAAAGAAAATAAAAATCCTTTCTGTATATTTCTACTTCACTACACTCCAGTCATTTCACAAGAAATTTTAATGTTTGTCACTAAAATGGGACTTCACATATATTTTTATCTTATAATCTTGTCATACAATTTGATAGGACTATGAAAATGTGTTCAAGTACATCAACATGCACAACTGCTAAACTTGGATAACTTTTAATGAAAGCATTGTATGCTCAGAAAGTAATTTCCTATTTGTAGTTAGAAGCTAATTTGCATATCAAAGAAATACATTTATTCGTATGACTTAGATAGAAACGTGGTACAACTTGAAAGATATTAGAATATTTTTGACAGAACAATTTTCTATCATAAAGTGTCCTCAGTTGTGGAAAACCCACACAGAAAGGCATATTGTCAATATTGAAACTTATTACAGTAGTGTACACTTTTTGATCAAATTTCATTTCGGCAGTGGAACAGTCTTAATTTTAGAACAAGCTTCTTACCTAAGAAGCGTATTTATTTATTACAGCAAAATGTCTTTTTAATTTTTTTTTTTAATTTAATTGCAATTCTAATTTTAATTTTCTGCTTTTGAAGCTTGCCAACTTAGACTTTGCAGAATATACCACAAAACAGAAATTTCAGTTTGTTACGATTCTGAACAGAGTAGCTTCCCAGGCTCTTCAGAATCTGTGTCAAGGAGAGATTGCAGTCACTGCAAGGGATTTTGTCAGTTTCTATAAATCTAAGCACTGTACTGCCATTACACATTTTTATAAGATCTACTGGTTGCAAGTGCTCTTATAAAGGGAATAAAAATGTATGGAAACACCAATTACTAACCTTTCACTGACTTATAAAACCTACATGCATTTCTGACAGGCTGTGCAATTATGACTAGTTGGCAAAAGACGGGATTGTGATGTTTTCAAAATAAGGACAAGACGTTCCTTTCTCTGGCTAAGTCCTCCTTCAAAAGTACCAATTTAAAGATTTCTTTTTTTCCTAGTTCTAATTTACTTTTTGTAACAGTGTTGCCCACACTTTCTTCTGCATCACTTGCACAAATCAAGCTCTCCCTATCTCTACTGCACTTAGAAAAGTAAAAGACAGACTAATATCCACAGGTCACACAAAGAGAAAAACGACTTTGTTTCCTTTGTTTGACACGATTTCAAAATGAAGACAGCTGCTGTTCTGCTGCAAGCCAATCTATATTCATATCTTATGTGAGCTTGTAGTGTGGCTTTTAGAATCATTCTGTATTTCATGTAAATCACTTTTTTTTTTTTTTTCAGAATCCACAGACAAACATGGCAATAGCACATAGCACCAAATGTAGGTTTATCTTGACATCTCACAGCTCAATTTTTTAACCTGTACAAGTTACAGGTGGGAGCAAGGGATCATAATAGCCTATGAAATAGAAACTTCAAAATGTCCAGGAAGCACAACTGATGTACACAATGTTACTATCAATTGCAGAACAAGACCTTAACAGTCAAAACACTATGAAAACCGACTTAATTAACAGACTTAATAAAACTGCAAATTCACAAACCACCTTGAGTGCTGACCCCAAATAATTCATAACAATATTAACACTTGTGGTGAAAAGACTGTTCATAATCATACTTAAACAGTAAAATTCAAGCCTGGATTAGACCTCTAGGGTCTACTAAAATTAAAGCCCGAATAGGAAAAATCTAGTTTGCTACAGGAACAGAAGGTAATCACCCAATTAGAATCTATGCAATAAACATTTGTGCTGAAATATACCCAGATTTATGTGCACATGAGTTTTTATGAAACACAATTTTAATCAAAGAACATTAAAATGGTTGTAAGGTTGAGTACTCAAATGTAAGGCTATTCCAGCAGCTGACTATACAACTTTTACATAGTCCCTTTTGTATACACAGTACCATTGTCTTTGCATGCTGGTTTTTTTTCCATAATCGCTATGTTATTCAGGGCCCCTGATGAACAGTACTCACTTAATTAGGTAGTAATTCAATATTTTATTTTCTCTTTGTTGTTCAACATGTGGTTTCTTGCATAATCTACAGCATACTGTTCACATCTTGCTCTAAAGACAGTTATTAATTTCTACCTAGAATTATCAGTTTTCTCAGTTACCTTGCTGATGCATCTGTCCATGCTTCGTATGATTTTCCAAAAAGTTCACTAATTTATTCTCACAGTGTTTACACTACTGCCTATTGCAACTGTAGCACAGAGAGGTTAAGTTCAAGGCATTCATTATTGCCTGAGCATTGGGATGAGACACTTAAGATATGATTTTCAAGGTTCTGAGCACATGAAGCAATTCACACATTGAAGCCCATTTTCCAAGAAAGAAGACAAAATTCACATCTGTAAATCTGGATCTTAGGTTAGGAAAATTAAAAATGAAGAACGTAACATCACACATGGAAGAAGTCTGTCTTAACCACCTGTCAGGCATAAGATAGGAACTTAGTTTCAGTGGCAGGCTTAGAATATAATTTCTCAGAGCAAGTGGCAAATACATCTAACCTGAAATGTTCTCTTTTCTTCTGCACTCCTTTGCCTATTTAGAGCACACTTTCCAACTTTTGCAACAGGTGAGGCAGAAGTGAGATTTAAAAAAATACTTTCCTTTCATTATTCACTATTGATGAGTACCAGAGTAGGCCCATCTTGCTTTTTATTTGAAGTGTTGTGGAATAATGACTGGATGTGACTTAGAAATTAAACTTAGAGTAAATGTACAGCACTGTTCACATGTTAAAGAAAAGTATAATATCAAAGAAGCCTCCTGGATGGAGCGCAGGCTGAGCTGGTATGCAAAGAATCTATTCCACACTAGTTACCTGAACAACACTGCCTGAAAAACAGCACAGAGGGTAGAGTGAAGGCTCTGTGATATCATGGCAGAGATGGGAACTTCATGGTACTATAGAATTGATAAGTTCCAACACTCAAGGTCTACCTTGAAGGTAAAAAAAACACCAACAACAAACACAAAACCAAGAACAAGTCAAGGAGGATACCATAAGAGACCACATCTCTGACTTCTGGGATCAGTCAATGGGCTGAGCCGCTCTTCTTCCACCCCACAGGGAGTGGATCCAGATTTAATTTTTTTTTTTTTTTTTTTTTTTTTAATGTTAACTTGTTTGTAGCCAGGCTGTATTATTCATAATCTTGATATATGCACATGCTTTGCAGATGGTGTATTTATTACTAGGAGTCCATAAGAAACTATACTTCTGTTGCTTAAGTAAACTGCACTGTTCGCATAGCTAGCTGAAAAACCTTCCAACTTTTGGATGTTTTGGAATTTCCAAATTTTGGCGCCACCAAACTCTTTAGGTCTGTCCATGTGAGTCCACAGGGGATGACTAGATGGAAGGTGCAGTGCGCTATTAGTGCATCCATAATCATGGTAGCTCAGTACATTGGATAGGACTAGACTTCTAGTGCCAAATTTGACACCAACCTGAAACAAACTGATTGTGTAAAAATAATTCAAAGCTGTATGTTTGAATTTGGGCACACCTAGCAAGTATTACAACCTGGAAATTCAAACCAAATTTTGCAAGTAGATCTAAAATTTAGTGATAAGATGCATCATATGAGCCTGATGCTGGTCACAAACTTGTTACAATATTAAGGATTTCCTCAGAACAGCTGATATATTTCTTATCAATAGCAAAGATGCACAGGAAATCCTGCTGTGAAAAGCATTCAGAAATGGAGAGAAATCATACACATATTTAGGGAATAAAGCACATCACAAAAACTGTCTTTCTACAGCGCATTTATTAATTCATACTGCTGAGATCAAAACCTTTGTTTCAGTTCCATTGTATCACACCTTACACTAATATAATAAAACTCTTCTTTAGCCACAAGACACTATATAGGAAAAATTATTTCTACAGCTTGCAAGGAGCACATCACTTAGTCATTAGAAAAGAAATAAGACATGAGTTTCTCATGACCTCTAACAAAACATGCCAATAAAAGTCATTCCTATAAATAAGGTTTCAACTGAGTTTATCATAAGTCTAAATTAATCCTCCTTAAAAGTGCATTATTCTTTCAGTGGCAAATTATATCTGGGACCAAAGCACATTTTTCTACAAAATTTAAAGTGAGTTGAAGAAGAGGTTTCTGAAACATATTATTTTACTTTACTGCAGGGAAGTAAAATAGGTAGAGAATAAGCATAAATAAAGGAATTAAAAGACAGGTTCACTACATTTGTCTGTACAAAATCTAATGCACAGAACAGACTGCATAAAAAAAAGCATTAATTATAATTTTAAGTATACTAAAAAGGATTGCCAGTTCTAGAATGTGTTAAACACTGGAGAACTGAAATTTTATTTGGTAATAATGAAAATAATTCCTTTAATCTCTAAATATAAAATATTAAATTCACAAACTCAAATAGTCCATATGATGTATATAGGTCATCTAATTGGTTATAGTACACAACGTCCTTCTGGAACAAAGTAAACCAAGAGTTTGTCACTTTTTGTCATTTTTCTCTGGGAAAGATGCACACTTTGTCTATATTTTACAATTATTTGCTAAGCTAAAGCATCTAAGATACCATGTGCTTTGCTTAGCCCTTCCTGTTCTCTTTCATCCTCAGAGTTTTGAGTATCCTTCTCTTGGACCTTCATTTTCAAATTTGAGTAAGGCTCCAACTGCCATTCCTACTCCTGCACACACAGATACAGTCTTAGTTTCCCCTAATTTGAATTAATTATTTCAAAGAAGGTTTATAACTCCAATATGGTATATTCAATTAATACCTTACTAAAGTTGTTTCCTGATGCACGCTGTCTGGATGATTGCAGAGAATGCTGAGGGACTTGAGTCCCAGTGCTTCAGCTCCTATGTCCCTAGTACTTCTACATGTGGTGAGAGCTGCAATTGTAGGGAGTGTACAGCTGTTACAGACCTTGGTGGAGCTTCTCTCAACACATATGAAAATGGTGAAGAATTTCCCATATGGAAATTCAAATTTCTGAAGACTTGACTGCTTGCCCTTCTAGTCTTGGCCTGTAAACTGAATTACTGCTTGTCAGTCTTTGTTCCCTCATGTGTCCTATACACACAGCCACTTGGCATCAACTTCTCTCTTCCTGCTCCTTTCCTCCCTTGTCTCCAAGCCTATCTCCATTAGAGGATAGAGTAGATGATGGTATGGGAAGTAAAAAAAGCATAAGGAGAAAGAGCTCCTGAGCTTTCCACCCTTGTCATAGAAAGGTATGTAGAAGTGTTTACAGTGTACAGGTGTCTACTTTCTAAATCTTTCTTTGAAGTTTGTGTTTACAGCGTTACTGCATTGAGATGAAGGCATTTTGAGAAAAAATAACAGTTCACATCTGTGTTTCTGAACATACATTAAATATACATGGGTAGATACCCTATATACTTCTATCCATCCATTCATACATATGGAGACCTTTTTTTCCTTTTCTTACTCAGACTTTGAAGTCAGTTGGTTTTTTACTACTATCTCAGCTTTTAAGGAGAGGGAAGTCAGAATCACAAGGCTGAAAATTAATTCTAAACAAACCAGACTACTCATCTTAAATTGGATATGCTTATGTGCTCTGACCACTTGTTTATCCTAGATCAGAAATCTCCATACGATCTTAAACATTAATCCCCCACATATACACCGGGATCAGCAAGAACAGCAGCTTCAGCTGTTTCATTCTAATGTGACAAGTGGATCTCATTAATAAAATCCTTTAAAGCGTCTTATTCCTGCCTTGACAATTCCAATGGCAAGGAGAGCAATAATTCCCAATCTACATTTCTTAAAAGCAGTTAAAGGTCATGAATAAATTACTGAGAACTTCAGCATGGAAAGAAAATAGACTGGTGCTAAAATGAAAACATAAAAAATTATTATAATTAAAATCCTTCTCTCACAGAAACATTTCTTTACAATATTTAACATTCTGATACCAAGGAAGCCAAGATTATAACGCCATTAGCAAAAGATGACCTTTACTTGTCTCTGTGAACAATAAATAAGCAGGCAAACTGCAAAACAGAACTTCCTGTTTTTATCTATATTAGGCATTTGATTAGTGTAGCTTTTTCTTACGCCTTCAAATTCTTTTTATTCCCACACATCTGTGCAGAATGCACTTCTGAAAGTTTTTGGAGCCAAGCTATCTTAATTAGGCAGGAAATAAAATAGGCAAAAAGATAATATTAAATAATTTTTAAAATCTCCCAAATGACTTTACACCGATTCTCAGAGGTATTTAAAAAGTGGCTTTAAGGAGTCATTTTTAAGTGCATTACTGTCATTTATTTTGTTCCCAAAAATAGACTAGAGCTTTCATCATGGAAGCTCCCTGAAGTTCCTGAGTTACCATTCAGGTTCTTTGTTTCCACTGTTGCCTCTGAAGACATCAATCCTAGGTAACTTCAGCACTGAAAAAGATGGAACATGAAGGCTCTAGAATTTGTGAGTCTTTATCTCACAGCTGTGTGACAAGGTACATCTTCCTTACAAAACAAAAGTTCTATCTGGTGTAGTGTCCTAGTTTGAGTTAGAACAGAACTGATTCTGTTCAATGATTTTACCTTCCAGCTAAGTCTCTTCTCACCAAATGCACTTTATGAAGTTAACAGCATATTTTCAGATAGTGTCTGATCTAGAAGTGATAAAGTTTGACTTGTTTAGAGTTACAATCAAGGATTGGTATGCAGACCAAGGTCACTGCTAAATCTTATGTACCACACTGAAGGGTGCAGAAAGTAAAAGGCTGCACCTGTAGGGAGGAGCAGACAGGACAGATAATCCTAAATTGACCAGTGAGGTATTCCTTCCCATATCCATCATATTTCAGTATAAAGCTGAGGGATCACAAGGGTCAAGCTCTCTTCTTCAATGGCCAGCGTCCAAGGAGGACTCCATCCATTTTGCCTTTAATCCCAATCTGTGTGTTCCAGAATCCAGCTCCCAAATCTAGTTACCATCTGCCACTGAGTCCAGTCTAGGACTCTCCAGTGCCTGCTCCACAGCCTCAGTAGTGACATTGTTGTAACTGACATCACGGGGGATTGGGTTTGATACTGCGTTTGTATGTATTTGTGTATATCTATTCCATTTTTTATTACTATTTTCATTAAAGCTCTTTCAGTTTTATTTACTAATCTGTAAGTGTCTCTCCCTTATTCTTTCTCTTCCTGTTTGGGAGAGGGAAAACCAAAGCATTTGTTATAGGTCTAGGGGCAGCCCTGGCCCTAAACTGACATGTAGTAACATTATATCCTGTTTTGTGTTTCTAAGATAATGTTTTCAAAAATTCCTCTTTCTTGCAACTTAATTTAAGCCTATACAAATCTCAACCATCTGGAGACTGATGTCTCCTAATTTTAATCAGACACTACAATTCTGAAGGAAGACAAAAGTATATAGCTGCTATAATTATATAAAAAGAAAAAGGAACAGGAAATGTAATAGCAGAAGATGAATTGAGTAGAGGAAATATGGGTTTATCAGCACAACAGAAGAATCCAGAGTGATTCCTTGAGTTTCAGCACTGAACAGTAGCTGGGAAGGACGTGCATACACAGAGCAGGTGCTGTGACAGGCTGCCCTCACCTTCCTCCTCCTGCTGCCCACATGCCTAAATGTTTCCCAAGGCAGGTAATAAAAGCCATGATCTAAATCAGGTAATCAGAAAACCAAATTAAAATCAGATATTATATTAAGTGTTACCTTAGTTCAAGTTTTTTTCCTAACTTTGAAGTCCTCTTGGGTGTCTCAAAGAAAGTCAAGAATCTGCCTAACTGTGCTGTGGAGATGAAATGTAGAGGAGACAGTAGTTTGCTTTTTCATTCAAAGCAAGTCCTTCACAAAGTGTACACTTATCCTCAGGAACTGGTCTAGGATCCCATGCGTGCTAGATCCTTAGCAGACTGCTAAAGCCAGGCTCCTTGTCACTCCTCCCTTTCTCATCCTTTGTTTCCCAGCTGCCCAGTGTCTGATTCCACCCAAGGGCCAGGCCACGCTCTCCCCCTGCCCACAGCTGCACGGCCACAGGGAGAGTTGGAGCAATTTGGTACACTGCAGATTGAAGCCCATGAGCACTGAAGAAGGCCCGGATCTGAGGTCTTCCATCCGAGACAGAAACCTCTGCTAGCTCACGAGGTGCAGCTGTGGCTCCCATTCTTCTCTGCCAAACTGCATTTCCTTAGGGGTATGAATACTAGGACCACTGACAAGCGAGAAGTATTTTTTGTAGGTAGTTCTGAATTCATCCTGAATTCCCTCTGGATCTCAGGTCTCTGAAGTTTAAATCTCACACATATGCCTTGGAATGAGAAATAGGCCTTATCTCAAAGCTTTTTAACATATGAACTATATCTACAGGACTAAAATGAGGAATAAGGAGTAACACCCTGCATCACTGTCAATAACACATTCTATCTTTACAGGATATTTACAGTTTTCATATTTGATATCTTTGTGTTCCCTTTTTCTAGTATTATATGGTTAATAGAAATGCTTTATATGCGAACATTCTCTGAGAAGCATTTAAAAAATTATAAGATTCCATCTTAGGTCTTCTTTCAGAATCTAAAGCAAACATGTATTAACAAAGCCCAGCTCCAGACATGCCCGGGCACCATAAAGACACATATTAAAGGAGCACCACATGATATCTGCTGCTTAACCAAAATCCCGATATATAGAAGGTCAGAAGTGTTGACATCACCCAGCACCTACACTGCAGTAAACCACTGCACCATGCCACTGCTAAAAGCACTTTCTATTGATTGCTTCTTCTAAGAAAAGGACAAGAGAGTAGTAAGAAAAATTTAGGCAACAGAAATCTGAAGGAAATAGTCTGACAAAAAAAGCCCCCAGTAATTCACAATGGAACACCAACAAAGATAAAGCACAAAGTGTGCAATACATCACGAGCCTGGAAATAAACAAGAAGCCTTTCTGCCATTTTTTCAAGTTTTCAGGCAACCACAACTAATTGCTGAAAAAGAAGTCATGAATCTTCTCTGAAGCAAGTATAGTAATAGACAGAAATGATGCGCTATCCTATGCCGACTCTATCAGTAAGAAACTTGGAGTCCTATTCTGCCCTTGCTTGCATGCTCACTTTTCCTGCTGATTTCTGTGAGTGGTGACTATATTTATGTGAGCATATTTGGTCTGTACTGCTCATATGAAAAGGTAGGGCGACAGAACTGCTGAACTTAGACCCAGTATGGCCTATTAAAGCGATTCTAAATCCAGTGTGAATAAAGCATTTGAATTGCTGAAACTTCAGCTTCTAGACACATCAACCTTTAGCCTCCCCACCAGCAACAATGTGGATGTTGCTATATGTGTAAGTATTGGAGGGTCCTACAGCATTAAAAAGCTAATTTTGTGTTAGCAAATGGTCCTGGATTTACAGCTCTGGAGAATAAAATGCTTTAAAATGGGTAAATAACTTGATGTTTATACAGTGCCTTTCATCCTGAAGATTTGCTACAACATGCTTATCAAACTGTACACATTTGGAGGCCCTGAAATACAGCCAGTTTGGTGTGCAGCCCAGTGCACGACAAGGCAAGATGAGAAAGAAGGTATTTAGCTAGGTACACTAGGGAAAACTTACCATGGAAACCTTTCTTTGGAAATAGAGTGTTCACATTGACCAGGGGGAACTGTGCATTTCAAAGTTTCATCCCCCAAGGCTGTCACAAAGGAGTTTGCAAAAAAAGTACACAATTTCCTTCTCTCATTGAGAGAGATGTAATTGCATGAATACTGTGTGAAGCGAGTAAAACTCCTCGGCGGGTTTTGGGAAATCTCACGAGAATTCTTTCCCCGAAGTTTCAGACTCTCGCGGGAGATTTAAAGATAAAAAAAACCTCTATATTAAGCACGGCCCGGGCGGGGTTCGCTCTCTCTCTCCGGGGACCAGCTCGGCGATAACCCACCTCGTCGGGACTCAGCCGGGTAGGCTCGCGCGCTTGGCTGAAGAAGGTGGTAAAGGGGAAAACTAAAGGGTGAACCGTACACTCGCGGCTTCCCCCCCCGCCCCCGCCCCCCTGGCGGTGCCCCAAACCCCGCCCGAGCCGGCAGCTCGATCTGCCGAGCTGTGCCGCGCCACTCCAATCGGAGCCGGCAGCACCGCGCAGCTTGTGCCAGACCCGGTGCCTTTTCGGTACCTGATTGTGACAAATACAAAGACTTTTCTAACTAACTTTATGTCTAGACTACTAACCCCTCCGTTTATACTAGGATGGTGTCTAAAATGCAAAACAGCCTTTACATGCCCTATTGCTGCAAATCAGCTCACATTTGCTCATCAGTACAAAGTCTCTAATTTCAAATGGATAATTTGCAGTGGGCACAGGTGATTCCTATTCTGTAACCTACTCAACAACTAATTTCTCAGCTGAGACTACAAGCAAAAAAAGCTAGGAAAAGAGAGTGAGCTTTGTGTCCCACCTAGTAAAATTCCAAAGATCAAATACCTTAATGCCATACTAATACAATAATTTTAAACTAATTTGACTTCATTTGAACCTTCTGTGATCCCTCCAAAGTTTTCAAGTTTTTGTGTTTGCACAGAAATGTGAATCTATGCACATATATATACACATTCACACATAATATGTTCAGCTGCATTTTCAAGGAAGCATGTACGTCTATATATAGCAAGAAGTAGATGTAAATCACAGAATATAATAAGAATACAATTGAATACAATAAGAACAAATGCATAATCTAAATAGGACCAGGCCAGAGACTATCAGAATAATCCAAGATAAAGAATATAGAAACTAGAAATGAAATTAGGTAGCTAATTGTTTAAAGGACCTAGAATGGAATGATTCTTGCTCCTGGCTTTTTTTGTCATCATTTTGGCAACTGAATCAACTTCTTGGTGTCAAACTCATGCTTTCAAAATGAAAAAAAAAAATTAATACACATTAAAAAATCCATGTAAATTACCATGTTGTGTTTGAGATGCTAAGAACAAATCAAATCACATACTTTACATCCAACAGACACTAATGTGGCTTTCATGAGCTCAAGCAAGATAGTATTTATCTTATATTAGCAGAAAAACTCTGCTTTTACCTGCAAACTTGTTACAATCTTGAGGGATTTTAGAAGTTTCATTACTCGGCAGCTGACCATTTGACATTCACAAAAATATGCTCAGCTTGAAAATTCTCTTAACTACTTGAGAACAGAAAGGTCCAGCCATATTCCTCTCAAGAAATGTTGTTCTAATGCACAGGCACACCCAAACAGAGTATCAAGTCTACTCATCACTAATGTAGCTGTTGACGAAACCATCTGTGAACACAACACACTCTAGAAATCTTTTCAGCAAAGCCTAGTTACAAAGCTATACAAGAAAATATCCCTCAAACTTCATCCTCTTCGGACACTTCAGCAGGGACATCCTGCAGGGAGCATACCATCACCAGCATTTTCAAATGCCAACAGTCAAGAGAAGAATTTTCAGGGCAAAATCAGCATGTCATCTGCTGACCTCTGAAAATTGTGGTCATCACTGCCACCACGGGACAGGCTTGTGATAAACTGAAAATAGGAGCTTAACTTTTTCAAGCTCTGTGACCCATGAATGGATACTGAGAGCTTATAGAAATCTGGCCCTAAACTGTTTTGAATGCATCATTTCAAATGTCAGTACAAATATTTTTCTTTTGTCCAGACCCGGGTCAACAGAAAATGCTTCCATAAATATTTGTTTGAATCTGGAAGTGCATTACACTTCACTGTGTCCTTTTGCTTTTCCCTGTCATGGTTACAGGGGCTGGGACCAGTTTATCCTTATGTGGGTAGAACCAAAACTGTGTATTCTATACTCCCTATGTCAGTGCTCATGGGCTGTTAAGAAAATCATGGGTAGCAGCTGCCCAGCACAGACCTCACACCCCAGGCTATAACAGATAAGGAAAGAGGTTCAAGGTCAGGGGAGATGTTAACACCTTCCCACCCAGCAGGAGTCGTCCTCCCTGTTAACGGGCCCATCCATGCCTTGCCCCATGACTCATACAGAACTCCCCCCAGGAGCTATTTCTGTTTAATAGACCATCAAGGACCCACTGCATGACTCATAGACTGATATCAACCCATTGTGAGATGCTCCACCCAGGGGGAGGAGCCAAGTGCTCCCACCTGGATATAAACTGGGGTTCAGTACAGCACAGAGGGCCTTACCCACTGGATTTCCAGAGGACAAGAGCTACCAGATCTTTTCTACGAGACCACTGTTTCATCTGGACTGCTACCACCACCCTAACTACAGAGTGTCAGGTTGTATTCTGACTCTGTCTGTGGTTTTCCTTTGTATTATTGCTTTTATTTTTTTTTCTCATTAAAGTGTATTTCTGACTTGGAGTCTCTCACTGGTTTGTTTTCAAACCATTACATTCCCAAATATTTAAGAATACCAGCATGACCAGGAAGGATCCTCATAATCTGGGAATTTCTTGTTTCAATCCATAGGCTCTGTGATTGGCTACTTGCATCAAACAACAGCAATCGGCAGACAACCAGTTATGCAAAATAAAGAGCACACAATTTCAGTTCTTACAATTACTTGGCCAATGTATAGATAATATGATTAGGGTGTTTGATCTCCAGATCTGAGAACTGGAGGGAATTTCATCCTCAGTTATGTCAGAGGTTGTCTCCAATCGTATCATGACCTGTGTAGCTGCTGTTCTAGAATACAGAACCAGAAGACCTACTTACTGGCAGCCTTCTAAATCCTACCAATTTTTATATTAATTTTATTACTCTTAATGGTATGTATTCTTAAATGTCAACATTTCTTCCAATAACATCCTTAGCTTTTGAAATACTGTTCTATTCAAGTGATATTATTTTGATTAGTAGGCTTAAAAAGATGTTTTGTTTTGTTTGGTTGTTTGGTTTTTGGGTTTTTTTTTACATCAATTTGAAATAGTTGTGCTTGTTCAAGCAACTAGTTCATATGAAATGAAACTAAATTACTTACAAATTGAACACTAGTTTAGGAGTAGAATTGTGTGAATAATGTTGATAATTCTTTAAAAGCGTATTTTGAAATTAAATGTTTTGTGCTGAAAAGTTTAAATTTTTCTTTTATTAAAAGTAGACTAACCACTTTCTTCATTATTTTAGATTAAAAATTCATTGCAAGTTTGTAAATATTTTCAGTCTTGTTCATTCTTCAATAGAAACAAATTTTTCAACAGAAGCAAAGTGCTCCAATACAGCACTCTTTTCATACCAGCATATGTGGTAACTTCAACAACAATTTATTAGTAACTTCCAGGAAACATATTTCAAGTAATTAGCTCTCTAGCTATTCTGACAGTCAGTCTGTCAGTACCATAGTTTATGGCACTAGTATAGATGGCAATAATAAGCAAAATTGACTAAGACATCCTTTGATCTTCTGCATTGTTATTAAAAAAATGTAAATGTTCAATTTGCACAAAGAATATAAGCAGCAATAGATGGTAATTAGATTTTGCCTTAAACTGTTCACCTTTTATTCACATATAACGACAACAAATTTGGCATCAAGGCAGCATAAACACTTGTCTTTTTGGAGAGCACCATATGAATTTTGCATTCTCAGAAGACAAAGGAGTGGCTGTAAGTGTATTCCAAGGTCACACTCACTTCTATAAACATTACATTGCAGTGTTCAGGGGAATGAGTACAAGAGCCCAGCTAATTAAATAAAACAAATGAAACCATTAATGAAACATTAAGTGCATGCAAGTAGATCAGGTATGCAAGATGCCGAATGATTTTCATAAACATGATCAGTTTCAAAAATCCGATCAGTTTGCAACCAAGATTTTAAAATTAAAGTCCAGAAGACTAAATGTAGAATTTTCTCTGCACTTTTTTTCTTTTGCCTTATGCCAACAAAACTATTTAACATTTTAAGAAACTGCCCCATATTACATTATGCAACATCAAAAGTGATCTCTAAATGGCAGAAGCCATCCTCACATCCTTTTCACCAAAATATAGATGCTAGATTGGAAAAGAAAGGACTGAGTCCTCCTACTCCCAGCACCCCAGTTTTGGTAAAATTTACAACAGGAAATGTCTTCCACTCAGGTACAATAACATTCTCAGGAGAATTGGAGTATCACAGGAGAAAAATTATTTGATCACAAAAGCAAAAGTAATAAAAATGGCAACAAACATAAGATCAGCTAATGACTAGTCGTGTTTCTGCCACAAATTCAAAATTGAAAAAGAATGAAAAAAAATTAGGTAAATTAGTAAAGTATAAGTGCTCAATGTAACCTAGGCACAAAAAATGGAAATGAAACCCTCTTCTAGCTCTGGTAAAGGAAATATTGAAGACAGTCTACAAGGCACTAGTTGCATTTAACCCTGAATACTGGATATAGTTCTGGTCAATCCTGTTCACAAAATTCCAAGTGATGTTTACTTTTGTTTTACATAGAATAATATAGTGATATGTACTATGTTTACAGACATCCTTCCAGTGCTTCTGAAAGACTTATAATGTTGCTAACATGTTTTGGAATTATACTGATTTCTTTTCTCCCTGTGTTTCGTCACATGAATTGCCTCAGCTCATCATGGTTTCGTAATTTTAGGGAGTTATATGATCCTCTGTCCACTTGAACAAAAGAGAACGTCCCATCAAGAGCATCTGTGTGAAGGGAATTTGTGGACAGAATCTGAAGATGGAAGTGCTGTGTACTTATGGCAGACTAATTACATATGTCCAAATCACAGCTGCGCAGCAGTGTGAAAAAGAACTTCCTGAATTAGAACATCACTCAGCATTCATGTACATTTCAAGTGCTTTGTCACAGGCAGACAAGGAAGCATCTGTGTACTTGTAGATGAAGACTGTCCAGTGCTAGATCAGGAAAGTGTATCTGCCACAATGTAAACATTTACTCTAAGCTAGAAGAGGGATTTCCAGTCTTTACAGCTCTGAAGAACTTACTCTGATACAGAGAAGATCATTAAGAACACTTTCATCAGGATATCTAGTGTTGAGCTAAGGAAGCATAGCTTGCCATATAGATTTATCAGGTATTTAGAGGTCAAGGAAAGCAAACCCAGGTTTCTCCACAAATTTTTTTCTGAGTCAATGGAGGGGGGGGGAAGAACATAAACACCAACGATTCTCTTCAAGGCATCCACAAAACTCAATTAATTATCCCCTGTACATGTACACCCCCTCAAGTAAAGACAAAGAATGTCATCCCTGTGGTTAAAGATTAATTAACAGAAACATTATTCCTCCTTCTTGAAATTGCATATGTTTTGACCCCCTTATTCTACTTATTTGAAGAAAGACTACAAATACCTTCAAACCCAGTAGAATTTGAAAATAATGACTTTGGGAAGATGATCAACAGTATCAACCTGCATAGATGTTAACATAAGTATCTCCTTGGTGTGGATACAACCCAACCATGACACCTCAAAGATATTGCCTTCATAGGCTTCATCAGTGACTGACTGGAATCCCTCAATGAAACGAATCATCTAGTGATGTTGTGTTGTGTGCTGTCAAGTACAGAAACCAGCAACAAAAAATATCACAGACAGCATTATGCTGTACTGTTCAAGAAAAATATTGCAAGGGCCTACATAAAAAAAGCAAGCAACAAAACCCACACAAACAAAAAAAACCATCACCTCACTAAAAAAAAAAAAAAAAAAACCACAACCAAAAACATAAGAGATCAGATCAAGAATCAGTTTTGAACAGGCCACACGGCAAAACAAAACAAAATCTCTGATAGGAAGAATGTATGATTTAAACATAAACCATACAGAGTAATTGCAAACAACATTTACTATATTTTCTCTTAAGGAAGTCTACTCTGTGTTGAGGGGAAAGCTGCCAAACTTCTAATGTGTATGTAGAAGAAGCAGAACTCCCTCTAAAATTTACATTCAGGAAAAATACGTGACTGAAAAGAACACTGGACACCTTGGTACAACTGTCTTATTCAGTAGAGCACTGAAGTTTCCAGTTGTAGCTAATGACAGTAAAACATTTAAGAACTCTGATCCCGTGAGATTTGAAGCAATAACTAAAATGCATTCATTAAGCAAATCACTGATGGTGGATAGACACTCTGGGGAAAAATAAACCTGAAACAAATGAACTTGCTCCCCAAATTAAATATGTATATGCCTACAAGATTCTCCCTCTGCCCGATGCTACTTTCAAAATGTGAATTAAAACCTGGGAAAGGTTTATGCGGAACAGAACCATAAACACACATAGTTTAAAAGACTTCAGCCACAAAATATGAGAAGAGTTACATACTTAGACCTTTGGTAATATTGTACTTTTTTTTTTTTATAAAACTATGTCATGTCATAGATAGACAGATAAAATACTTATATGCTCAAGTTGTCATTCATAGCTATACTAAGCTAAATATTGTATATGCCAAAGAGAACTAATCCTTTATCCACACATCTCTATAGATGGTTTAGCCTGCCAAGAACAAATCTGCCCTTTACCTTGTATTGGTATTTCACTGAATAGACTTTTACAACAAAATGTAGAAAAAGTGGAATACGTCATATCACAGATAAATCATGTAAACCTGGGAACTGGTCTGCCAGAAGAAAAAGAAAACTTCCATTCTGTAGGCAATCATAATATTTTCTCAGGGCAGAAATTAACCAGAGTAGTTCCTAATTATGTATCTGGCAGGACTAGCAAAAAGACAAAGGAAGTGGTGGTGCGGGAAGAATGTATGTTGCACAGGGTGCACCTACATAACCCACTGGAATCATCCTGTTCACTTGTGAAGTGACAGAAATGCATTGCTTTGCATCTTTCTTTGAGTCATGAGGTGTGAACTCCACTTGACATGCTTTCTCCTCAGGTGGAACCAAGGCTGAAGTAATATGCCAGGATAGACGTCCCCCCACATGCTATGTGGGCACAGGATGCCTTCCTCAGGAGGAAAATACATCCTCTTGGAGGTCCTCATGAGCAGTGTACTCATTACATAGGCATGAATTTCTATGACTAACACAAGTGCAATAGGGACAGTCATCTGGGGTGGCTGCACAGAAACTTACTTTGTGTCATCTGTTGCATACAAATTCACCTTATGTACCAAAGATGGGAAACTAGCATCAAATTAATTGCTAGAAAACATCAAATACAGATAACATGCCCCTAGAACAGTAACAGAACATGGCAAATCAACACATTGCCCTTTCTTCACACTGTACCAGTCACTATTACAGATACAACTTACAAATATTGAAATGATGGGACATGCCGGGCTCCATGAACTAGCAGAAGACACATGACATAATGCATATCAGTGATTTCCTAAAGGAAAACCTTATGTTTGTTAACCATTACTTTTATCACTAACCATAACTGCTCTGAGATTTGGTGCTGTGATAAATCAGATCTTGCCACAGCAGCTTAATTATCACTAATCTTTCTGAGTGATTGGTAATCAATTTCATTCACTTCATTTGCACATGCACTTTTCTTCGTCCGGGCATCCTTGAATAATTGTCTTTCTCATCTCATCGCAAATTCCAATTTACTGACTCAATTTCTGGTTGATAAGACTCTTCCTGTCACACAGTTCTCCTTACAAGACTAACCCAGCCAATAGGTTCTTTCATGGGCTATACAGCTCTAAACAATTCTCTGTAAGACCTAGGTTAAAGTGGATTTTAAAATATAAAATAAAATTTTAAAAAATCTGGTAGTGTTGCAGTCTGTCTCCAAGAGACATTTTTTTTTATATTGATGTTGAACTCTCCTTGAGAAATGTGTAGGGCTTTCTTTACTGTCTTGGTTAATAACAAGCCTATGTACCAGACTTTTAACATAAATAGAACACTCCCTCTCCATCAGAACATTTTTGCTTCTTTTTGCTCTACCTGATTTGTCTTGGATAAAAATTGCAAGTCTATATTATTTTCCTATGGCACTCATCCCTTTCGTTAACTACAATCTTTCCTTCATCATCTTATGAAGTAATGAATAAGATTGCAGTTCCAGTACTTCAGATTACTGGAAAATCTACTTAAAAGCTTCTCTAAATCCTTCCACCACCTTTCTCATTGCTATCTCTGATCCTAATGGGTCACCTCTGGTCAAGCACTGATGTTTGTGTGCAAATAAAGTACATTATAGTAAAGATAAGAATCCTGTGAAGCTCATGTCATCACTGCCCTAGTGGAAAGCTGGCCTGAAAGATCACATACTTCAGTGTTCTTTTGACAGAGTAGCTATGCTGATGAAATCAGACAGCTAGTGTTAGAAAATGGAAAAGATCACCATCAACACATTTAATTTTTCATAACTTTACTTAAGTCTCCCACAGGAATCAATATATCTGAGAAGAGATGAGGCTTTTTTTTTTTTAAGCTATTTTACTCTGTCCAGTATTTTGCCCACTGCTTTTGATTTAGGTCCTCTTTGAATTAAATGCAAATAAAGCAGTATTCAAGTTTAAGCATGGTAGCACTTTTCAACACAGTGTCTGAGATGGTTTTAAACTAGATAAAACTCACCAAGAATAGAAAATGCTAAGAGCTTCATGCAAAAGGACCTTTCATGGCACTTTTTTTCAGATTTTTGAAAGTCTGAATTTTTTTTTTTTTTTTTTTTGGCTAGTGCTCTACATCCTCTTTAGAAAGTTTATTCCTGCCAAAATAAAATCTACCATTTCCCAGCTTAAAGGGTCTCTGAATTGCTAGAGGAGGATATAGTTTCAAAAGGTGACAGAATGTCTTTGCTAACAGAACTATAGCTCTTTTTCCTTTGTGGTATTATTCAGCTCTCTCAATGGTTTGCAGTTGGAGAGAGCTCAAGAGAAATGTATGACCCTGTGTATGTCTGCAGGTTTGTACCGGGACACACTGCTGCTATTAGAGCTCAGTGTGTGGGAGGTGAAGCTTTCTGTATGCAAGTAAAACGTACAGCTCTTTCTGGCTTTCCCTTCTGAAGCTTGCATTGAAACTACGTTTTCCCCCTTTCAGCTCAATTGCCATTCAGCAAATGCAACCTTACTAGGTATTCAACATGTAGAAGTCAGTATGCGTATTTTATCTTGTCTTTCTATTGCATACAAGGAGAATATTTTTAGCCTTCAGCACCTAATTAAAAAAGGTGAGGCTGAAATCTTCTTACATGCCTGTCCTAGTGACACAGAGCATTGCAAATGACTCTCTACTGGGCAGTGGGAAGGTGAGCTTTGTCTAGCTTTGTGCTTCAATTACGGCCCCATGCTGGCAGCCAATTTATTCCACTTGCCAAAGCCCTTGTTTTCCCACATCCAGTCCGTGGCTACAGAAGCCATAAGCTGTGCTGATCTGTGGCAATGAGCAGCACGAAGGAGAATATCAACCCCCTCTGGAAAGAAAGAGGCATTAATGGTGAGACCTCAAGGGGATGGAAGGGGACTTTAATTATCACACGAACCCCAACGGAGTTTAAGAGCTGGTTTGAACTCTAGCACTGCTGTATAATTCTGACATTCAGCCACATCAAAGTTTTCAGATTAACCAACATTGCGCTTTTGTTCCATACACATAGCTGAAGACTTTAAATAAAAGTGTAGGTTTACATGTATTTCCACTCCCAACTGTACACAAAGATAGCTTTTGCTTGGAAATTTCAAGAAACTGTACTCTGTAGCTTGACTTATCTTTGTCCCTATTCTTAATTAAGTCTATTTTTTATTTTGTTTTATCTCCCACTTTCTTAATATACCCAAAGTTAGATTTTAACTAATGAAAATTATGGATTATTAATAATTACACTTATTACAACATTTTGGAAATTATTTGAAACATTTTAGTTCTAATTTAGGTAGAGAAAATTAGTTCTAATTTAGGTAAAGAAAATTATACTACAATGACCTTAGTGATGGGATTAGATTTGCATTGTTAACAACATAGTATCATACTAAAAAACGTAGATGTTATTAGTTCAGTATATCGTAATTTGAAAGTGCTTTCTACAGAAGTCCTTTAAAGGAGTTGTTCATCAGCACCATGTTGCTACACAACCTGAGGTATATAATCTGCTTGCTTTAGAAAAAGTACCCTTGTTCTTCTAGGTCAAGGCGATATAATACCAATTAAAGTACTAAGAGAAAGCAACACTGTCTATTAGATGGCTGCATTTAGCTTTAGAAAGCAAGAAGAAAATAACACTTTAAAAGAACCACAGAATCAAGTGAAAAAGAAAAACTAAGCAACAGAAGGAAGATGGTCCGACTGTTTTTCCCCCCTATACATAAAGACTGTTAGACTAGGAATTTTATGCATGTGTATAAAATTAAAAACAAACAAAATCCAAACAAACACAAAAACAAACCACACCACACCAACACAAAACACAACAGAAGAAACAGTGTGAACATGTTTTAAGAGAGGTGGAAGCAAACAGGAAATAGACAAGGTGAGTTGTGAAGAGAAAGGAGTGCCTCTTTTCACAAATAAGAGAGATAAGTCATTAACAACTAAATGTTGAAAAGGAACTGGACTGATTTGACAGTAGTAGTGATACTTGGGGACTGCAGCTGAAAGTTCCATTACATCTCTGCTGTTAATAAAAATCCAGGTGAATAAGGTAAGTGTGAAAGGCAACAGTCTACAGGGAAGGATGGAGTGCTGTAAGCATCTCCCTGGAGTTCCTGTGGTCACTGAGCCAGCACTGACACCAGTCCCTGCCACCCTGTGCAACATTTTTTTTTTTTTTTCAAACAACTGCCGTACTAAGAAAGAGCAAATAAAGGAGAGGAGCCTGATTCCTACAAACACCTCCATTAATAAAAACAAGCTGCCCTTAACCCCCATGTCAGTATTTTCAGCCAAAAGTCAGATGCATGAGGAAAGAGAATACCAATGAAAAAGAGCAGACTGATCTTAAATTCATCTCTATACTACAGTGGCATCTCTTCTGCCCTCGACTGATGAGCTCCCCCTACAGCCAAGAGAAAGCAACTGGGACCTCTAAGGGGCATGCATTCAGTCCAAAAAGCTGACACCTAAAATATGTGAGTTCAATTGCCATCTGGAAGCTCTCTTTTTCCTTGACAATGTGCTGCTGCCTAGATAACTAGGTTGGAGTACTTGGTAAAAGTCAGATGGGTGAATCCTGTCTGGAAGGTTCCAGTGCAAGACCTAAGGCAGTGACTGTGGTTCCATATAGACCTATTTGTTGAAACACCTTGAAGGAATCAAGATATAAGACTAGGATAAAACCAGGCAAAAAATACATAAGACAAGGACAAAAAGCTAAAAGGCATTACTTTCCATATTAATTGCAAATTTTGTATTGTGTCTTCCTCTTATAAGCCTAAATTTCATTAAAATACAAAACTCTTGCATGAATATGAAGGGCTACACTGGAAATTAATTAAAACAGGAGGTACATCTTTGATGATCGTCTAGAAAACAATGGACACTGGAAATAGAGTTAATCAGATTAATCAGTTGACATTTTTAGTATCAAATAAGAGACAATAGGAGGGGGATAATCCATAAATGCATTGTAAACTATCATAATCCTACAGCTAACTGAACAGAAGAGGCAAAAGAAGTTGATACGATGTAGAGAGCAGCAGTACAACAGAATATACAAACTAAGAAACTGATCCTTCTATTGGCATCAGGTCAGTGACCATTTCTTGCATTGCATAATACTTTTTCTTAAAATCTTCTGAAACTCATATGGAAAAATTATTCTCTCTCAAGGGTCATTTCTCCCCCATATTAACAAGGCTTTTTTCTACTTTGAAGAAATTGTTTTCTTAAAATAGGCTCTCACTGTAATAGTTATTCATTTTGTGATTATTATGCTTGGTAAAAGTCTTTAAGTTGATATAATGTAAACTGTGTTAAGCTAACAGAAAAATAAGATTCCCGTAGACTTCATATTAGGCAATAACACAAACAGATCTGGCCAGCAGTACTATGTGATAAAACTAACTTATCGAATTTATTTTTGTACATATCCATGGCTTTTACTCAAGCTGTCCACTCTGTGGACACTCAAGTGTCTAGAACTTTGAACTGGTCAGCTAACAATCATTGCAAGGGGAAACTAAAGCTGGTATTTCAGGCACCTGTAATTAGTATGCTGTTCATTCATTGTCCTCATCCTAATTAAGAGTAATCCACGCTGAGTCTTACTGCACTGTCCCTGGTATGTTTTACTCATCTATATGCACTTCAACCCATAGCATAACTTGGGCATGTTTAAACTATAGTTCTTCATTTGCAACACTGTGGTCTGGAACAACTGAGCTGTTAGCACATGAGTGCACGACACTAGACTGTGGCTTGAAGTTACAACCTGCACCAGGGATACCAGAGAGATTGCCTCAAAGACAGTGTCTACTTGATACTCACAAAGCACTGGGGCAAATAAGACAGAGACAGAAGGAATCCTAGCCAAAAGTCCTACAAGCACTCCAACTTCCCAAGTCAAGAAGGGAGCAGCTTCCTAGATTAAAAGGGATATTAGAAGGGTGCAGTGGCCACATCTTGGATTGTCCCACCATCAGCACCTCCCTGAGAAGAGCACAGCCAGGAACTGTCAAACCAGCTGTTTGGTGGGCATCTGTCCCCAGCCTCTCTAATTTCCTCTTTGCAGTTGGTAGCAGCTTCAGGAAAAACATGCAATGATTACTGAGTACTACAACACAAACTCTGTATGAATAATAATGAAGTTGCTCCTCCTCAGTAAACCATTTTGGCGGGTGAGAATTCAGCCATGGCATCCCTAGTGCTAATCTCATTCACAAGATAATAACAGACATGAAACAAAGCAAATAAAAGCTGCATGTCCCATCAACGTGCCCTCCCTCAAACAAAACAACCCTTAAACCCTCCCAAAAGTGGAGTAGCTGCTTCATACTTCAGTCATTCCAGCAAAAAGTAACATAATGGTTTAGTTCACTAGAAGCAAAAATTGAACTGAGTTTTTTTCCAAACACCTCTCTTAAGCAGCAGGGGGAGAATTTTATCTTTTAAGTGTGGTGTGCACGGTTATCACTGAAAGGATTATAAAAATAAGTTGAAGTTCCCATTAGTTCAAGTTTGTTTGATCTGAAAGTATTTATAGGAACTATATCTGAGTTGAATTTGCAGCGCACTACTAGAACTCTAAGTAGTCAGAACTCCCACAAGAACATAATTGCTTTCCTCAGCTTTTCCAGATCAATTTTTTTTTAAGGTTTGAAAAAATCTTTCACAAACTGACTGTTTAAATTGTTCCTAAATGGCTTTCTATACTATTTGAGAATGGGAGAACCATGTATTTAGTTCCTTTTAATTTTATTTGTGACTACACTTTGAAACATTCATCCGCTTTCAATTTATGCTTCCAGAGATCATCTCCCACTCAGTCTTGAATATTTGCATTTAGGGCATATTAAGGTAAGCAAAATTTGTGCAATTCTACTTTACAATATAAACCACGATACAGCTTGAAGCATAATAGAGATCATGGTGAATATAGCTTTTTTAAAACATGTTCAGGACTTCCCAGGGAATATCCATGTTCTTTCTATTTATCATATTTCTGTCTAGACGCTTTCTACACTCATCTTTTAATCGGATAAGCCATATTCACCTCTATATAATGTATTCCTTTCCTATTCAGGAAACAAGAGATGTTTAAAAAAAAAAGTTATATTCTTCACTAGAAGTGCCTCCTTCAGTACTCTTTGCATAACACTGATATGCATTACATTTCCATTGAAGTTAACTTGCTGGTTTGAATATTTATTTATAGGAACAGTACTTTTTTTTCCACAATAATCAGATATAAGACATATTAAATGTCATGAATATTCATTAGTTTCCAACCCCACTATAAATAGCAATCCAGCAATCTGCCTTCATGAAGTAAAAGATTTTAAATACAGATTATAAAGAATATATGCACGCTTCATTACTTATTTGGATTTATATATATATTCATTTAGCAGAACCCATACAGATGCTAACTTTAAAACTTAGAATCATGAAAAAAAGGAATCTGTCCATTTGAGCACTTCAGCAGTGCAAGAAACCACATTATAAAAAGAATATCTGCAGAAATGGCATCCTATATCATATACTAAATATGGTCCTACATGACACATTTGGCATAAAAAATAATTTAATATACCCTGGTTAAATACGGTACTATGATCACTAGTTGAAAAAATTTCTTGCAGTGTTGAAAAATTTAGTCCTTTACTTAAATGAGTTCATTCTTGGTATTATTTCATAGAATGGTTTGAACTGGAAGTGACCATAAAGATCATCTAGTTCCAACCCCTCTGCCATGGTCATGGACACCTTTATCAACACTGATAAAACTACAGTACAACATTACACATCTTTCTTAGAGACTACTACAAATAAAACCAAAACAGCTTACTTGAGGAAATATAGGTTTTATTCCAAACAATTACCCCCTACCCAACCATGTGCAGACTCACCACTACAGCAGTCTTGAGACTGATTTGCTCTACTCGTTTGTCTATGGCCTCTTTTTCTTTAGAATTCCTCAGGAGCAAGCAAATCAAGTTAACCATTACCAGTTCTCTGGAATATTTCAGCTATAAGAAAAATATCACTCATTTTCCCACTTTTTTTTTTTTTTCTGTAAAACAATTAAAACAATGGCCTAGAAGTAGGAACAGCTCTATTACTGAGATTTGGTGATTTTTTTCTTGGTTCTATTTATGATGGATTTAAGCAGCATATGAACAGGGGAAAATTTAGATCTCATAATAGGAGAGTTTGAAATAGGAGCAGTTCTAGCAACATATTTTTCATTCTTTGTTATACAAGCAACCACACTCCACAGAATAACTGTTTAGTTTATCATCTTCTAAAACATAAGATCTATCTTAAAAATCAAGCATAAAATACCCTGAAAGGTATTAAAAACAGAAATGCCTTTGGTATGGTACACCTCAGAAACGTTTTAACTCTTTTTCATGTGTTTAACTCTTTTTTGTAAAGCCACACAGAACACGCCCTGATACCAGTTCAAAGCTCCACAACCTTCCAAAAATTTTTCTGTTGATTAGATGGAACCTCAGCAAGTTCTTCATCACATTCAGGGTCTGTGATGCAGCATACTGATTTATGTATTTCATCAATTCTAAGCCTACAGGTCCTGCTTTATGTTTAGAGGCTGACCTCCAAATAATTTAGATGTTTGCTCCATGTAATCCCATTTAATATTAGTGAAAATGCTCACACATTTTATGTAAACCTCAAAACAATATGCAGGCCATTTCTCTATGTCTATGAAAATGCTAACGAATATTCTAGAGCAGTGTCTGGGAATTCAGTGATTCTCCTAAGAGAATGCTGCAAATACCTGTAATATTAGTTATTTCTACAAAATAGGAACAATGGTTTTGAAAATGCATACACACTTCATACACTATTTTTAATTGTATAAAGACCCTTTTATAAAACATGCTTTAGTTACTTCTGCAAATAGACTTAATGTCAGGTCCTGAAATGTCATGGCAACAGTGAAGCAAAGAATTTTAAGACATGGCAGTCTTGGCAAACAAGCTGCAGAATTTATTTGAAGTCTGAATTAGATGAAGGATGAATTCAGGATTCTGCCAAAAGAAAAATTAAGAACTTAAGTTTAAGTGAATGTTGGACTACATCAAACATTGTAAAATCCTTTTAAAAGATGTAAACTGAAGCAAAATAGATGCCACATGCCTTTTTTGATTCATTGTGGTGGATTCGGCTGAAGTATTTCTGATTCTTTACTCCCATCGCACTGATTTACAACTGATACATTTCAGCAAGTATAGGTAATTCAGCTACCTCAGATAGGGCTGTACTTCAAAGGCATTTCCATGCAAGTAACCATAAGGAATGGACACAGAGGAATGTTCCTCTGACCATACACAGTTTTAGTGGGATTATGACACCAGACATAGAGGCAGGACAAAGACAACTGTTGGAAGATTTGAGGCCACTCAGAACAACCTATGAAAAAGAAAAGCACTCCTTATTTTTGCTCTTGTGTTGAGGCAACTGGACATGGCTCCTCATAATGGGGCTAGTAGTGATGGAAGGAGTCTTACTTAAGGAGCAAAAGTATATAGTCTGGAAGGTAGAAACCAGTGAAACGTTCTTTCCAAGAAGCTATGAAAATGTAGTGAAGAGACAAAAAAAAGAAGGGAGAAGTAGGCCTGTGTCCAGTACAAATTACTATAATGTTTTAATTCAGTGTTTGGTTGGTATTTTACGTCCATACACAGAGATGACCCAGTCCTTGAGAAAATAATGAAGAATTTCTTGAACATGTCATTTATTTTCGAGTTCAGGTTGGCATTTGTATAAATAAAGAATTCAAGTTTAGTTTTCTGTAAGGATATGCGAAAAGCCAACAGCAGGTGAAGTCTCATATGAAATGGAAACCATGGCATAAGAACTTCTTGAATACAGTGAAAGTTTCCTTTCTGATAATCTTCTCTTGCCTTCTCTATTACAGGAATACCAATAACAAATTAAGATGCAGATAGTCCTTGAGATGCCACACATTCAGAATAGATGGGCATCAAAATCCAGACTGTGATTTAACTTCAACTTTCTTGTGTGAAAGTGTCAACAAGATCTGACATGTCAAACAGCTAAATCTTCTATTCATTGACTGGTTTGTCCAGAACGAACGAGAAGTACCCCTAAGTGAGCACACATGTTCACAGTAAATTCCCTCTGTAAACGTTCTAGTGAACAGCAGAACTAAATAACTTCAATCATCTCATGCTTGGTTAATATCAATAATACTCTTTATAGTGCTGAACAAACATGAACTAATTAATCTTGACAATACCCTAGATGCAGCAGTTAAGCATTTCCCCACTACACAGGAAAAAAAAAGAAAAAAATAGAGGTCTAATTGTCTAATGTCTTTATTTAGAATAATGGAAGTGCGGACAAAATAGGTACACGTACGTTACCTATGAGTTAGCTCATATTCTTTCATTATTTATTCTGCTTTGTACCTATCAAACCACTCAAGAGTCACTTGAGTAGTGAATTCACTAAGACTAAGATGTCATCCAGAGACGTCATAAATATACTTCAGTTAAACTGATACAAATCAGATTGAAAACCTGAAAATCTCTCCTCTCGTCCTGTTCCAATGCACATTCATCATTATTACTGTTCAAACAGACAAAGAGAAGGTATCAGCTAGAATATCTGCAGAAATACATGAAGGAATTTGCAATATAATTGCATGAGTGTAATTTATTTTTCTTCAAACAGCAGTGTTAGTAATTTGGATAAGGCAAATCATGAAATAAATTCTTGTAAAGCTGGAAATGTCTTTAATACTCTGAACTTTTTCAAAACTTGAAATATGTTTGTATATTTAAAATAAATTAATTTTAAAGACATAATCTATAAACACTTCAACAAAGACGTATGGCATATTTTTCAGTTTCTGAACTGCACTCCTGAATGACAGAACAAACATATGCAGGAAAAAGGGGTTGTGTGCCAGAAATCTTGTCTGTCTTCCTCCTCCAACTGTAATAAAATATATATTCCTTCCAGGCATTTCCCCACTCACATCCTTAAACAATCACAGCTATGCAGTCATTAATCACTCCATAAAACACAATCTCACACACACAATGCACATATTCCTTTTAAATGTTTGTTAGAAGTTTAATTATGATTTTCCTTATAAACAGTAACATTTCTTAGAAAGACAAGTACTTACAGTTTTACTTCTTAAGATAAAGTATAAAAACAATGTATCCTACAATCACAAAATTTTTAGGGCTAGATCTGAAGTACTATTCATATGGCTTGGTGTGAGATTTCTGGTTTTAACTAACTTCCTACATTTGAAAACTGGACCTTAATTTCTTTTTGGTTTTGGCTTGACAAAATGACTGCTTCATATTTGTTAGCAAATGCAATATGTACAACTTATATCATACTGCCAGATTCACATCCGTAATTTACTAACAGTGCAATTTAAGGATTATGAAACTTCAGAAAGCATCTAGATTACCCACAAAAATATGTAATAAACACACCACACAATCACACACATTTGCCTCCAAGCAAAACAGTTGTATTCTGTTATCAGGCTACATCCTGCTGTGTTAGTATTGGTACAGAGGTGGAAGTGGAAGCTTTGACTGTGCAAAGAAAGGGGTATTTTTGCACATGCTAAGGAAATATTCTTCTATTGCACTAGCAACTGGGAAATTAAATTATTACTTTGGTATCAATCAAGCAGTGTCACAGAAATAAAATCATGGTAATGGAACTGTTATCAAAGGATCAATGCTGCCTGTTTCAAAATGTCTTCTGCTTCACCTTGTGGCCTCAGCATTTATGTGGCAGCAAAAAGCCATTATCTGTTCTATTTCAGTGACATTTACTCTTTCTCATCTGTTCAGATGTCCGTTCTTTGATGGATCTAGTATATCATGCTTTTCATACTCAGACAGTTATGTACGTTACCATTTTAGGCCACTTGAGTGCTTTAAGTGAGAGAGCTTTATCTCCCCCTTCTCTCAAAAAATTATTACAACTGAAATTCTGCTGTTGTAATTACATGATTGCATTTTCTTTATCCAATTGGAGGCTCCATCGAATTATATTAGAGCAGTGCCATCTCTGGATCAGGTGCAAAAGCTTTCTCGGCACTACAACACCGAAGTTCTCCAAACGAAACACTATTTAAAAAAGTGACAAAAGCAGTATTTTAGTTGCAGAAGTAGTTGCTGAAAGGTACAAAGGATCTCAGAACTGCCACTCATTCACAGATTTCCCTTCATCTGAGTTGCTTTACTAGGCTTGTAGGTTTGTGCTATGAAAAAAAAAAAAGTACAATTATCATAGGCAGGGAGCAACTCTATGCAGAAATCAAGGAGTGTATATGTGATACTTAAAAGGGTGAGAAAAAATGCGTAGGCCAATTGAAAATTAGTCTTTTACTGTAATCTCAAGGATAATGTAAAGATTAAATATAGGTTTTGGAGTTCCTTAGACTGGTTTAATTTTGTGTGCTTTTTTTCCTTTTTTTTTCCCCCCTCTTATCAAAATAGAAGTAATGAGAATGGATTTTTCATTGAAGCTTGCTAAAGTACAGTAGCACCTTCTTCCAACCTAATCTCTGAAGCCCCCAAAAAGCTGGATATAAATCTGTAGTGATTACTTACAGCTACCACTCTTTAAATATAGATTAATATTAAAGCATTAATTTCTGCCAGAGAGTTAACCTGAAAGACAACACAACTCTCATACTCAGAATAGTAATTAGTCTATAGTAAAATAACTGTTTTACTAGAATAGCTACTAGTAGTAAAACACATTTTAATTTATGCAATTACAGGTGGTTTATAGTGAACGTAGATATTTTGTAGACTCTACAATTTATATTTTTTGACACTGGCAAATTGGTTCTATGATTTTTACTATTTAAATTCAGAAGGCTAAGCCTTTGAGAAAAAAAAAAAGCATAGCAGAAAAAGGTTGCAATTTACTCAGTGGAAATCTATAACACCAGGTGCAGAAGAGAGACAAACAGCTTTCAGATATTTAGCACATTTTCTTCGCAAAAACCAGGCCTTCAATCAGCACAACAACCTGCCCCCTCATAGAAGATGACAGCAGCAGCAGAGTTGGTGCTCCAGGGAAAGAAGTGAGCAAGGCAGGCTGTCAGGGACTATTACAACCATATCAGCTGCCAGAAATCCCTCAAAGGTAACCCTGTTACGAGAAAATGAAAAGTCCCCTAAATGATACAATGTTTATAATTTGAAATTCAACTCATTAATTAGACTAATCAGACAGTTGCCATACCAATAAAACATGCGAGAGACTAAGATGTGCAGCACAGAATACGTATGCTAGAATTGGAGTTACCAGCACAGAGACTTGGTTTGCCCACCGCTTGCACACCGTATGGTACGGTCCCTGCTAGCGCAACCCCAATAGGATGCAAGATAATGCCAAATTAGCACAATTGAGAGGATGGATTATGCAACAATACCATAACTCATCTGCAGCTTGTACAGATTTTTAAGACAAGAAGCACCATATTTTCTTTTTTAAGAAAGCGATTTCTTTTTCAGTTATGGACATGAATTATACCTAGGAAAAAATGAGTATGAAAACCTCACATACTTTGAAGAACAAATCAATTATAGGTTAATTTTTCAGATAATGATTACTATAAATAGTGGTGTGTTTGTAAATCATCTAAAGGTAAACAAGGTTAAGTGCACATAGAAAAACTAAAATGACAAATGAGACAGCATATTATATGGTCACTAAATAGGAAATAAGGCCCAAACCACTGAGTATTTCCAGAACACCTACACCACATAGCAGACACTAATGATTGTGTGGTGTCTATGAACATACTGGGCAATATATTTGAAGAAGACAGGCATAACACAAAAAAATGCAAGATCATGCTACCCACTGTAAAACGCAGTGTTTTCAGAACACAGGAGGCCACAAAAGGTAACATTAGTTTTTGAACATCACTGCCAAGAACAGTAGATGCACGGTAAAGATGGCCACACACAAAGTCTATAGCTCCCGGTTGGAAACATGTTCGCTGCATCTAACAAAAATTTGGTGCAATGGAAATTTGTTCCAGTTCACAACTTGCTAGTGCTTGATAAGCTACATATAGTTTAAAACAATGCAGTAAGGCAATAGCCACTATCTTTTTACTTTTTACCCCATCTTTCTTGATTCATTAGACATTCCTCATGGGAGAAAGTTCACCTTTCTAAGGGTAACTGAGCATGTCCAGCTGGGAGAAATTTCTGGAGAGCAGATGGGGTTGTTGAGGAGGAGGGAAAGCAGGCAAGTAACCTGCCATGATGTCAGGACGGCTGGAACACTTCTCTGTGGAACAAGAGACTTACTGCAGCAGCAAGTTAGTCCTGAGAATGGGCAGAAAGCAAGGGAGCCAGGATCAACTGGAAAATGAGATAGAAGCAGAAAGGGGTCTGGAAGGTTTTGTTTTAAATAGGTTTCAATCAGCAGATGGAAAGCCAGTACATTGAATGACTTGTGATCTAGCCACAAGTTTGTTTTCTTTATTATGAAACAGTTTTGAAGACTTGGGAGCCTTTTGGTAACTTTTTGCTTATTCTTGTGAAGCTAATATTCATAACATAATGCACTTACATTCCCAGGCTGTGGCCAGCTCTGGACTCCTTTACAAAATTCAGAAGAATTCTTTATACTTAAGCAAAGTTAACTTTATCACATGTCATGTCAAGACATCTAGGAACAACTTTGTCTTTCTAAACCTTCAGAAGACTCAGACACTCATCTCGCAGATGTAAATGGATTGATTCCCTTTCATTTTATACTAGGCAAGTAGACAGATTGATATTTAGGTGCAATGCAAGCCTTACAAAACACCTCACACACTGCTGGTCAGTATCCACTCATTGAAGTCACACTTTTTTCATTCATTGAAAGGACTTACATAACAACAAGTTACATATGCAATGGAAATCAGGAAGGAAAACTATCCTTAGTCCAAACCAATGGAGCTGTGGTTTACACCCATACTTTCTTCTTGATTATCTCCCTTCTTCAAGGAAACATATGAAGGCAAACATTTAATCTCTGTCCATATCAGAAAGTACCCACACATACTGCTTAGAAAAAGTGTGGTTTTTTGATCTTCAGTATGTGATATCTTTGCTAGTTTAAAAACTCACAAAAAATGTTGAGCAAAATTACGACTGGTGGGATATTCTTCTAGATTCAATGGTAAGGTTATGAAAGTCAAACAAAACATACATGCAAATTCATAGAACAAGATGCAACATGTTCTACAGTAAGACAGCTGACTTGACATGTCTTATACCAAGATAATTTGATAAAGCAAGTTTCTATTGAAAAAATGCAAGCTTATCAATGAGCTCTTTGCCTGGTCATGAGGATTTTTTTTTTATTTTGAATAAACAGGAGGGTAGACACAGTTGTTTATCACATTCTGTATCTTAATTTGTCTAATTAAGTCATAACAACAACTTAAGCAACTTTGAGAGTGCAGAGTTTGCAAAGATTACACTGCAAGTCATCATGATCTAACGCGAGGCAGAGTACTGCCAGACACGCGAGGCAGGGGGAACACTGCAGCTCTAGCATATCACTTTCATTTCTTCTGTCAATCAGTTCAACGAATAGAAAAAGCAATGACTTATTCATGCAAACATCGTTGTTTACTTCATTGGATAAATGCTTACTTGCTTCACATTTTCCTGGGGAGAGTTCTTTGCCTTTTATGTTTTCCAAACTACGATTTTCCAGCTCCTGTGAATGACCTTACCGGGGCCATAAACTATCCACAAAAGTAACATGATAAAAGAATGAACAGAGATTAGAAAGATGTTCATGCACGGGTATGAATGTGCTCAAGCTCACACAAACAGGAACATTCATATTATTGCATACACACTATAGCTTCACCAGCAGCTATTTCAAATAGCATAGCACAGCAGACATTATGATAGTACATCTAATAGCACCCATGGGAACTACCGAATTTGATGCCTAATGCAAAGCAGCTTGCTGAAAAATATTATCAGTTCCTATTTTTTTCCAAAAGAAAGAAAATAAAATTGTAGTCCTTAAGAGCTGTTTCCTGTACACTGACAGACAGAATGCTTATTGGAGACAATATTATTTTAAAAAAGAAGGAATTTTCAGTAAAATATGTAGATATTCTCTTACAACGTAGTTCAAATCCACAACAGGCAGCATTAACCGGGTTGTAGATGCTTGAGGATATGGGTACACTTAGAAAAAATTAACCACATCTGTACAATTTTTGTCTCCTACCTGCCTGTTCAAATCAACTGCTCATTCACCCTTTCCCATGAGAGATGTTTTAACATTTCAGATCACTAAACAGCATCATAGCACCCTTTGCATCCAGTAGTTTCCACGTGTTAAAGATTTTTGTCAAGAGAGTTCACAAACTAAGAACCATATATTCTTTCTCCTGGGAACAGAGTATGATTTTTTTAATATTAACAAAAACAACCCAACAAACACAAACAATTTCAGCCGTGTGATCTTACGGTCCTGTAGAATTAGATTATATTGAAGTATAAAAACCTAAAGGAACTAGAATTTTCTAGTAATAAAGATAGAAAAAATTTTTTTAGCTCTATGGATGCACAAATTCCTGCACTTTAAAGTTTTTTTTTTCTTTGTTACACAGTGATTAATCTTACTAAATACTGGAGAGTGATACATATATTTTTATGTTTCATATTGCTCCGCTCAAGAACAAAGGCATGTTTTTTGAGTCATTAAGAAATACAGTTCAAATTGGATTTAAAAATCAGTAACTCTTCCAATAATCAAAATTAAGCCCTAAAACTTGAAGTTGTGAAGCACTTTTGATACTTAACCCTCCCCCCAGTGAAACCCAATACAAATTGAGGATTAAGCACATTTTGAAGTTCAAATGACAAACTGATTATATTGGTAAAAAGTTCACAATGTTATTTTTACTACCACTTTTACCCTGGGAACCATGGGTAAATTAGTACTACATCAAAGATTATCTCAGTCATCCTTAATTCTTATCAATCCTCATTCCTAAAATTTCTGAAGCTATAACCCTTTCAAAAGTTGTAATTGCTCCTTTTAAAAGCATAACCTGTCCTAAACTGTCTGCTCTCCATGTACACAAAGGTAATGTTCAATGGGGCTCTGAGCCACCTGATCTAAAGATGTCTCTGATCACTCCAGGGGTGTTGGACCAAACCAAAAGATTTTATGATTCTACAATATATTAATTATATAATCATACTATATTTCAGGTATATTTTTTAAAAGTTGATAAGAAAAGATGAAACTACTTTTTAAAAAAAATATTGACCAGATCATTGAATAAATTACTCAGAACTATGAAGCCTTTGAGTTAGAAAAACATTTATAGCAAGTCAGTGTAATGTCATTTATCAGCATCCAATCAGTCATGAATAACATACACAGTGATATAAAGGAACTACAAAATATCAACTGTGTCAAAACTCAAATACAATTTCATGATCTGCTGTCCTCAAAAGCACTAAAATGCTTATAGGCAGGTGTCTCAATATTCAAATCAGAAGTTTGGTGGTTCTTTTTTCAGTGGTCAGAAAACCTCCACTTGGTCTGCCATACTTCCCGATTTGCAAACTCAGCTACCTTTTGCAAAATTTCATTTTTCCAGAGACAGATTAAGTACTTTTGACTCTCAACTCACAGTTCCTGTGCTATGTGAGGGTTTCATATTACCCCATATTTTAGTTGCCAGAAGTCCCTTCTGTGTTCTGGATTGTTCTTTTTACTAATTTCCCCCTGGCTTTGTGACACTTTTATTCTTAAAAAAAAAATAAAAGGAATTGTTTATGGAGGATGGAACTATTTCAAGGGAGAAAATAAAAGACTGAAGTAAAGCATGCTTGACACCTTCCCATTTCGATAACCCACTTTTCTGAAATGAAACAAGGTGTTCTCTTTTTAATTTACTTGAATACTGTATGAGTGTTGCTTTCCCTTACAAAGTGTATTCATTTGTTCATTCCTACAATTTTTAAAGAGTTCTTAATAAATGAGTAAGACAGAAACAGGTATCTAGCAAATACATTGTAAACATACCATTTCTGATTGCTGTTTAAAGCTATTTCAGTTTGCACGTGTCCAAGCCTCTCTTCTTTCCACCTTAGATATCAAAAGCATTTCCGCAATGATTATTTCCTCTTGAATTAGACAAGTAATTTATTTTGAAGGACCTGACTCGATTTGTACATTTTAGTCAACTGATTTTGGCTGAACAGGTTATATGATTTCTTGAAGTCACAGAAAAGTAGATCATCTTATCCCAAGCACAGTCCTTCCCATTCCCGTGTCATAAGGAGATTTTACCAGTCTCATGTGTTCCCTTCATTATCTAGAGAAGTATTTACAATTACCCATTGTGATCTGTGGTGAAACATTTTTACAACATTTTATTTTTTTTACAAATTTTACAAAATTTCTTTTGTTTAATTCAGATATCTTCTGGTGTAATAGGCTTGATGGCAGCTTTAATGTCCATGGAGAAGAATTTTACTGCTGATGGCTGGTAGTGGTAGCTATTGGCACTTTACAGTATGCCCAAGGATGTTATGCAACTTTAAAAGAGCCATTATTAATTTCTCTGTCATATATGTTTTCTCTCTTATCAACAGATGAATAATGAATAAAGCACAGTATTACATTTCCCTTTGCTCTCTGTGGTGGCTTGACCCTGGCTGGATATCAGGTGCCCACCAAAGCCACTCTGTTACTACCCTCTTCACTTGGACATGGGAGACAAAATATAATGAAAGGCTTGTGGGTCACAATAAAGATTGGAAGAGATCACTCACAAAACTACTGGCATGGACAAAACAGACTCAATTTAGGGAAATCTATTAATCTTAAATTTAATTTATTACAAATCCAACCAGAGCAGGGTAATGAGAGAAAAAAAAAAAAAAAACAAAAAACCACACAAACACAACAAACAAAAAAACACAGGGGAACAGGAAATGAGAGTTGCAGTCAGTTCATCTCATTGTCTTTGCTACCTCTTTCTTCACAGGTGGAGGGCTCCTCACACACTTCCCCTGCTCCAGCATGGAGACTCTCCCACAGGTGATAGTTCCTCATTAACTTTTCTGCTGTAAATTCTACCCATGGTCTACATAATGTTGTGCAGTTTTTTTCCCTTCTTCTTATATATGTTATCACATAGGTGTTACTACCTTTGCTGATGGACTTGGTCTTGGCCAGCAGCAGGTGGAAACTTTAGCAGTTTCTCACAGAAGCCTCCCCTGCTACCAAAACGTTGCCACGCAAACCCAGTACGCTTTCAAAGCTGCGCTCAGGTAACTCTTCTAGCCACCCGTCTTCTCTAACGTTCAGTCTTGCAGAAGTGAAAACATAGGTTAGCAGGTTCCTATGGCTATAATGAGTGAAGAACTGTGGAGGTAGGGGTGATGCCCTTCAGTGACAACCAAACTTAAGGGCAAAAACTTCAGTCTTCCTAAATGAAGTTAATAATGCTTTTTATCTGCAGTTAGCATTCTGACACATAGTCAGATACTCTTGGTTTAACTTATTAAATGTAACAGAAAGGAGGCACAAAAGAGTAACAGTTACATAGTTGATAGAGGCACACATGTAAGGTGAGAATGTACTTTTAAAATGAATTGCACTTATGTCCTGGTTTGGGCTAGAACAGAATGAATTCTCTTCAGTGGTTTTACTTTTCAGCTAAGACTCTTCTTACTAACTGCACTTTCTGAAGTTAATGCCATATTTTCACATATTTAGCAGTGAGAACTGCTTGACTGCTATGCAGACCAAGGTCACTGCTAAATCTTGTGTACCACACTGAGGAGTGCAGAAAGTAACAGGCTGCACCTGTGGGAGAAAGCAGACAAGACAAGTGACCCTAAATTGATGGTACTATATCCCATATATGTTATATTCAGTATAAAGCTGTGGGTTCACAGAGGTCAAGCTCACTTCAATGGCCGGCATCCAAGGAGGAGTCCATCTGTTCTGCCTTTGATCTCAATGTGTTTCAGAATCCAGTCCCAGAATCCCAGTTCCCATCTGTCACTGAGTCCAGTCTGGGGTGTTCCCCAGGGCCTGCTCCACAGCCTCAATAGTGATGGTGTCGTAACTGCTGTTGGGGGGAGGTTGAGTTCTATACTGGCTTTCTACTCATTTGTATATATTTAATTGTATTGTTTTCATTAATGATGTTTTACTTTTCTAATCTATAAGTCTCTCTCCCTTATATGTCTTTCTCTTCCCATTTGGAAGAGGAGAGGGTTTAACAGAGCCTGTTAGAGGTCTAGGGGCAGCCCTAACCCTAAATCATGACAACTTATGGATCCCATTCAGGACTTTAATAAATCTTAAGGTGGTTCTTTTGACTCTTGTTCTGTTTCTTGATAGCTGCCTGTAAAGTTCATTATCAGGAACAAGATGCTAATGAGACCTCAAGATGGGCATCGCTTTTGACAGACAGAGCTCAGTTTTCTCTTCCAAGTTACTCCCAAGACTCCATTCTGGGCAAAATGCTGTGATTGAAGCTTCCATGAACCCTTCCTCAGTGCACGTTTTTCAAATCCCATATCTGAGCTGAACTGATGTTTGCTTTGTCCTCCTGCTGGGTAATGCCAATCTGTGCAGCAATTTATTTATTTTTATAAATGAATCTCACTTTCCGCAGTGATAATGACGTGTTTTTAGAGGGTCTGGCCCACCCCATTTGTTTCAGAAGCTGCATTAAAAGATAGTTTAAATGTTTTCAATTCACCATTTCTAAAGTAGCTCCACTGTATTATGAAGATGACTCCTGTCTACTCCCTTTTGTACTAGTGAAAATAACATACACAGTTTGGTCTTCTAACCTCAGAAAGGTAAGCCATTCCTGATCTTCCAACTTTTACCAATGTTCATAATTTAAGTGATTTGCTTGCATGTTTAATCAAAGCCAACTGTTTCCTGCAATCTATTCTCGAAACACCCAGACTCACTGGCATGTCTTGAGCACTCATCACTTAGGCTGAAAGTCCTCCAGTTTCCCCATGAAATACCTATAGTCTACCTCCCCGGAAGTAACTATGCATGCACAACAGCCTTTCCTGGTTTGAACATCTATCTGGTAGAGAGAGTTAAGATCACCAAAATCCATTCTTTCCCCTAAGTAATTTCCAATGATTTTAAAACCAGGGTCAAAATTAAAACACACTGTACAGAGTTTGTATAGGCTCAGCACAGACTAACCTTCTTACGAAGGCACCACAAAGCTGCTGCTTAACAGTTATCACCCTTTACCTCTGGTGAAAGACCCTAAATAGTTAAAATTAAAAAAAATATCAAAAGCATCTTTGTACATAACTCTTGAGGGGCCGCTGAGTGGGTAGAGGGAAAGTGGCACTAAGCCTTCTAAGTTAGGATATTGCCTCATATGGAAGTGAAAAGATATTTTATGAGCTCCTATAGTCGTTCACATTCTAATGCGAAGAATCTCTTACTTCCCTCTTATTTCCTGCACATACAGGAGCAATTGCCCCTCATATTTCCGCCCATATGATCTTTATATTCTTGCCTCCATGTAAAACGATGGCTCTGGGTTTCCACTTCCTTCAAGGTAGGCAGAGGCTCCCACAACTGCAGTGAGCTTGCAAAGGGCAAGAGAACAGCCTCTGAGAAGTCTCTGTGTGAAGATGCAAGCCCTCTCCTATCAAGAAGCAGGAGCTGTTGCCTTCACAGTGATAAGACAACACTAATCAGATAATCAATAACACAACAAACAGTGGCCCCTATGCCCTGCTGTGCACTGGTTTCTGTTAAGTTAAAGCTATCAGGAGCCAGGATCACATAGGAGGAGAGTAATTTAAACAGCTGCTTGGCACACTCCTGTCTTCATGCCAGGTGATGGTTCTTGAGCCAGCTTGTCCCTCAGCCACAATACGTCACTGCTCACAAAATGGAAAAACCAGTGGCATAGCATCTTCCCCAGTCTGGACACTGGGTAGATACCACCCAGCATGAAATTACATATTACATACAGAGCTTAGTATTAGCAGCTTCTAGGTGAAATGCTGAACTCCACTGAAGCCCAGGAAATACTTGCATTCCAGAAGAACAGCAGGTAAGACAGAATTTGGATGACTATATTTGGAAGCGACAAACCAGTCTTACAAACACAACATGACACATGGCAGCACAGACCTAAAGAAAATATTTTGCCCCATGCAAGACAAAACCATTATCTGCTTTTAGACTTAGCACTGTTTGGTGAGGAAACTAAGAGCCCAGTAATGCAATTCGTGGCTTGAGAAAGACAGCTATAGAAAAGAAGAGATGCATAAAGAGAGTAAATTAAAAAGTTTATATATAAAGAATACAAATCTCCCTCTTCAAGCAAAATGTTTGTAATAATAATTGTATTTGGAACACATCCAGACTTGAGACTTTGTATTGCTGAGTTTCTGGTATTTCAGCTGAAGAAACAGAATATTTGTTGTGGGTTTAATTTTATTTTTAGCCAGTGATAAGGCTTCTGTTCATACAGTCAAAATGCTACCTCTTTCCTTGCATATTGCATTTAATATTCATTGAATTAGGTATTCATAGAAATTAAATGACAGAAAATTTGAGGCAAAAGTATCTAGCCTTCTTCCTTAAGAAGAAAGTGTAGAAAATATGAACTGTTTATTGATGCTAAAGGAAAATGCAGCAAAGAGTTAATTCTGAAGGAAGCAAGGACTGCATTGCTACCCTAGAAAGTCTTCCTAAGTTACGTTTACTTATTACTTTTTATCTTTGCTTATTACAAGATGTTTCCCAAAACCTCTAGCTTCTCCTTAAGATGGCAGACATTCCAGTGCACAGCCTGATCACAGCAGTGGATGAAGACAAGTGGGAATAGCATCCTTTTTCTCAAGCAAGGCAGTGATGGGACACGCATAATTGTAACTGCTAAAATATTAATGCTAATCCCAGTTAAAAAGGTTACAATTACAATGCCATTGTTGGCTTTAAAACTGAAGGAAGTTTTCAGTGAAAAAAAAACCAAACTGACAGGACCTAGCACTATGTTATATTTCTAGACACAGAAACTCCTTTCTTCTTATTCCTATCTCTTATGCTTTCTTTAAAGGTTTTCATTAACAAACAAACAGAAAACCACACACATAACACAACACCAACATCCTTTGAAAGCTCAGAAGATAACACCCCACTGGGAAAATTAATATAGTGTCCAGAAATTCAGTAGCAATTCTTTCTAAACCCCACAGAGATTAAGGTACACAAAGTGAAATAGAGAATGGGACTTTGGAAGAGCTCTAAGGTCAAACACATGAAAGAGAAGCTTCTCCTAAAGTGGTTAAGGTACACTATATAGCATTATAGCAAGATGGCTTTAAATGATAGTGTTAAAAATAACAGTATTCTGAAAACAACAAACAGTCACAGCTAGTTCTCTATGGAAATAATTCTCTCTTGTCATCTCTGAGTTAGGATAGCTGCACTTGGTCCATAACACACAGAAGCCATTAAGAAGCACCATACAGATTATTATTGTTATTGTATACACGTGTCACCATCAAGAGGATGTTGACAGCCCACTACCACATACACAGACACTTCACTGATACCCTTCTGCATGTCACCTGTGCCCAGTAACACTGACAATCATTCCTGTCCACAGCAAATTCGAATTGGGAATCAACACAACTGTATCTATTTTTTCCTAAAATCTTTACATAATTTCTGTGTGATGCAGAAATAATAACTGGGACTACATTTACACCTATTTGAAGTGCAGGTAGAACAGTGTGTCAAATAATCAAGCACTTGCATACACATACATTTCCTGATGTTCTGGATGCTTGTGAAAAGGTAGCAATGTTACTTCTTGCACTATTGTTACCCTGCCATCATACACCGATCCTGTTTCATCATATTGCTTTAATTCAGAATCTTGAAGTACACAGATTAATTCACACATTAAAAAAAAAAAACTTCAACATTGCTAAGTTATCTATATCTAGAAGCCATTTGTTTTTTGAGATGTATTTTTTATAAAACCCCTGAAAAACAAAATTCTCCAGCAATGCACAGCATTACAAATTTAAATCCAAGTAATCTAATGCAGTAGATACATTGTACACTTTGTCCTTCAGCATATTTTAAACAAAAAAAGTCTGTTTACTTCCTTTCAACATTCCACAAATTCTAGTGCTGAAACAAAACAAAAAAAAAAAAGCAAGAAAGAAAGCTTCCTTAGAAGTGACTCATGGGCAGAAAATGTATAGATTTTCAATTCAAAGCCTGCATAAAAAAATTCCCCACAGTAATGTGATTGCGAATGCTAATTGCATTCCAGTAAATTGCTTTACATTCATCAAACAACAATCAATGGGAGACACTGCTATCTTTTTTTATTGTAGTGATGCTGTTCTCAGCTATATAGACAAAGTAGTGTCAGACGGATATAATCTTCCTCCTTGCTATTTTTGGGAACTTATAACTTCAGAATAAAAATTTATGCTGAAATTTAGTAACTCAGCCCAAGAGTCTCTTTAACTGAAAAATGTGCTGAAGTATATCTCTTAGAGAGATAAAGGAAGTCTAAGACAAATATTCCAATTTAAATACGTAAACTAAACTAATTCAAATTATCATTAGACATCAGAATAAGTTACTCCAGTCTCTAAATTTCAGAGGTGCTACTCATGCAGAGCTCCTGTGAAAACAGTAGCCTTCAAGTAAAACCAAGAAAAGCACATTTAGACTGGAAGAACAAGATCATAAATGAAGGAATAGTGATTTTGAGTTATATTTACAGCTGCTGAACATGTCAGGTCATTAAGGTGTGTTATAATTTAGCAGCCCTATGTGGACATGTATGGTGTTCATGTGCATGTTTTAAAAATTTATTTACACATGGACATGCACATACAAACATATATACACAGACAAAATAAAGTTGCAAACTATTTTTGTTTTTGAACATCACCTCAATTTCAAGTGTCTCTGTTGCAAATATTTCAATCTCCAAATTTCAAAAGATCTTGTGGTATATTGGTCCCAATTTTCAACAATAAGCATGATTCACCAGAACAGTTACTCTTTCAAGCACAAAAAAAAAAAAAAAAAAAAAACCAAAAAAACACACAATCACACAATGGGATAGCACAACCCATGTGAAACTTGGCTGCATGAGTGAGCTTAAAGCTAAATAGACAATCTTCATCACTTTTAAAGAGAGGAAAAAAATATAGAGTTAAAAGGGATGGAAAATGACCATACAAATAATGCCAGTTCTTTCCTCACACTTTTTGCCAAAAATAAGTCCTCATAGCTACTGCTGTATTCAAAGAAAATAGTAGTCCAAAGGAATGTTTTTTTTACTGCTTGAGGTACAAGACCTACACAAATAGCATTACAAAGACAGGGTAAATGAGGCATGAAGATACTGGAGAGTCTGGAGTATCTCCAAACAGTCAAAAAAATATTCTGAATGCCTCAGATTGGTAAACAGACATGAAAGATTTAACTTTCAGGATTTTTTTTACTATTTCTTGAATCTTTAAGACTCTCTGCCTCATGAATGCTGAGTATGCTACCTAGCAAACTGCTGCTTTGGAGATGTAAGAGCATTGGACCATCTCTCCACCTATAGTGTCTCCTGCAGATGAGCTAACAGCTCTATATCGTGGAAAACCACTGTGCCTGGTTTCCATCTGCCCTTTTGTCCCAACTCTTCTCCTTCTACATCAACAAATTTTGTGCTTTACTGAGGGGTGTGGGGTTTTTTTGTTGTTGTTTTGTTTGTTTGTTTGTTTTTAAATAAAGTGCTTGAGTTCTCTGTATCCATCCACTCCCCAAATTTGCCATATTTCCTTGGGTAAATTGCTACTGCTTTTCTTTTGGGACCAGCACAGCCCACATGGTAGGACAGCTCAGCCAGGAGTGGGAAGAAAGACTCCTTCCTTCTGCTGGCAGCCAGTCATTCAGTCAGCTGAGCAACATGTGAGCTAGTGCCAGATCAGTGTCTCACAAAACCCTTCCATGAGAAGGGGTATTATGAAGACCTTATGTTCCTCAGGAACGAGATTCAAAATTCAGAGATACTCTTTCAAATATTATTTATGCTTAAGAGATTAAAACACAGTAACTGAAGGAATAAAACAGCAACAGTAGCTCAAGCAAAGCTATAGAGGGAATACAGGTTGGTAACTCAAAATCAGGGATGCTTTAGAACACTGAGGGGTTGTACTGCAGACAGTAACACTTACAGTTATACACTAGTAAAAGGGAAAAGGCAGAAGAATCAAAAATGTCAGAGGAAAAAGGAAAACAAACACACACAAGTCCCCAAACCACCCAAAACCCCCCAGCTTCTAAAATGTCAGAATTTCATAGAATCACAGGATGTTTTGGGTTGGACAAGAACTTTAAAGATATCTAGTCCAAGATGCCTGCCATGTGCAGAGACATCTTCCACTAAGATCAGGTTCCTCAGAGCCTCGTCCAGCCTGACCTTGAACACTTCCAAGGATGCAGCAATCCACAAGTCCTCTGGGAAACTTGTTCCTGTGTCTCACCACTCTTACTGTACTATTTTTATTTATGTCCAATCTCAATCTACCCTCTTTCAGCTTAAAATCATTGTCCCTTGTCCTGTCACTACAGACCTTGGTAAAAAGTCTCTCCATCTTTCTTACAAACTTCCTGTTTTATATTGAAAGACTATTGACATATTGTTTTACATATGCTTTAACTAGCTTCTTTAGAAATGAAAAAAAAATTGAAAATATCTAGAATTTAAAGACTATACAGTGTATTTTCAGCACCCATTCTGTTCAAAGTGACACATACATCCTATTTTGAGCTACTGCAAACTTCTAAAAGGAAGTGGTCTCGCTCATATCAATTTTATACTTCCATCTCTCATCATTCTGTGCTACTTTGTGTTCCAGTCTGATTCATGCCATTCAACTAAAAGTAATAATAGTGATTTGGAAAAGTCAAATGTACATTTTTCTGCAAATTTAGTGAGATGAATTGGACCCAAGAAAGCTAATGATAAGTTCCAGAGCAAACAAGGGGGAAGGACCACCAGGTGTAGGACTGAGGCAGTGGGACAGTGAAGAATCACCTATCCCTTCAGCAGTCTTGAAGCAGTCTTAGAGTAAATCAATCTTAACAGTTAACATCCACTCTCAAGTAAATTCATTTGGTTTAACTGTTCACATAAGCAAAATGTTAAGTTAAAATTGTAATTTAGGAAAAGACGAGCATGCATTTATTTGACTTGCATATATGATTAAAAATATAGCCTTTAAAAATGCAGTTTGTAATCATTTCCGTGAAAATTTGGATAGTTTTGGATAGTTAGTTTGCAGAAGTTGAATTTAAAACTGGAAATTAGTATTAATGGGTAACACTTAAGACATGTTTTCTGTATTACTCCCTATAGTAAGACATTTTATTTACATATTTATAATTTTTTCTTCAGAATTTAGAGTCCAATATTTTAAACCTGAAGCTTCCACTGCTGGCTGTCACTTAGATTTCTGTTCTGAATTTTGTGTCTTTGAAAATTTTATGTTGTGCTTTCTATTAACACAGAAATTAAAGATTCCCATCATTATGCTTCTGTACAACTGATGTTTTCAATAAAATTAATTATAAAAGACGATCTTCATGTTTCCATTTGTCATCTTCTAAAATTTTGAAAAAATGTATAAAAGCATAAGGAGTCCACTCATTCACAATGTAAAGGAATGTTCTAGCTTTGGTCTTGAGGTTTCTGCCAGTGAACATCACTACATACCTCTAAGACAATTGTGTGTTGGCTCTAAATGATTTCTAGATGAACTAAAATGAAAAGTAGTACGGTATACTTTTTGAGCACCTTGCATGCCTCAAAAGACTAAAATCTCCCTCTTCCACTCTCATTGATGGGGACTATGGCTGATATATGGTTCTATTCAAAGACTACCATCTAACAGAAAGAAAATAGTAGTAATAAAACGACTATATCAATTCTCTAACAGCATGTAAAGGATGACCAGCAGTAGCAATTTAGTTCAATTTACAAAATAAGATGTTGCAATAATACAGTCAAATGCACCCTCTAATGCACACTCCCCTATGGAAATTCTAATCCCATCAACTCAGAATTAGCTGTTTTCTAGCTACACGTTTACATTATAAACTCTCACTTTAATTTAAAAAATAAAATACCCTGACTCTCCCATCAGTCCTTTTGCACCTCTGCATTCACATTCCTTATGCAACACACAATTCCAAAAAAAAAAAAAAAAAGTTCTCACAAAAAAATGATCTGGAACTCAAAAGCCCAAACTAAACCAAAGAATTTGCATAGCCTCTGCATTAATTCAATATTTGAAACTACTACATACTAAGTATACTACTCCTTTCACTCTAGCAAAATATTGGAGAGTATTCTGCACTTAAAGCACACAAGTGCTCTCACTGAGGTTTATAGTATTCTAAAAATATCGCTAGTCACAGGCTGCAGTACTCAAACATGCAAAACCCCTGCTGTCCACTCCAGGTCATCCATTTCCTACTATAACACTATAGGGACCCATTTACAAAAGTGTGGTGCTGCAAAGCTCCCTTTCTGGATCAGGTATCCAGGCTTAAACTCTCACAGAATCCCCTGCTCCATTTACAGAACATAATTTACAAATTTTGCTTTCACTGATAGGAAAAGAGGTAAATTATTAAACTGTAGCTGCAAAGAAGGGCCTTGTAATGAATGTACCACAGAAATTTGTTTTCATACAACCGACTCAGTGAGAGTGGTACCAGTAAGTCTCAGCACTGCTTGTTTGGGATCCTTGTTTTACACTGCTTTTCCCAAGGGATTCCACATGTGTTCTAGGCAGTACAAAAAAAGGACCAGTTTTGGAACTGTATGATACAAATATGCATCACCCCTCAACTATGATACAAGGAGAATTCCCTGCTTATATACACTCTATAGGGTGACACATCTGAGTGGGAGACCACAAGTGCACCTGGACTGAAGCTGGAGAATGTGTTCATGCACGTTCATCTTCCTTCGGCCTATAGGTCCTTTATGCAGCTCAAAGCTCTGCATGGAGAAATCTCCCCAGCACACCTCATTTACTTCATTGTCAGACACAGATGAACCTGCTCATCTTATCCTAAACTGTAGAGCACTAGGGGTGGTAAAAGTTAAGTGTTTAGCATCAACCAGCAGTTGGGTAGTATTGTCTGCAGTGAACTCTGCTGAATTTGGAAGACCGCATCTGTCCTGGCATTAATTTTAAAGGCTCTTTAGAGGTAAAATTTGGCAAATCCAAGTAATTTAAAAATTGGCTCTAACTCTTACAGAGCACGGCCCTAGCCATCCCTCACCATCACCCACATGAAAAGCTGGGACAGGAAAGACTAATTTAAAATATGGCTGAAGTGAAAGAAGAAACTAATAATCTCCCTTAAAAAGTGTGTAGGTATTGGTGGCCTAGATTTGGGCATTGTGCCACTGAAGAGACTACCCCAAAGCAAGTACAATACTTTAAACTTGTTTTGGCATGGACCTAAAGGTGGGAAGGAGAAGCAAGAATGTCACAGTGGTCACCAGCATGAGTAAAGCCAGAGCTGCTGTCACACATTTCGTGTTTCAAGGTTGTGATCTGACTGCACAGCATGTGCTCATGGAGGGAGGTGGGGCTGGCAGACAACTGCCTGCCACCAGCTGATGCCAGAACCAGGATCCAGTCTAAGAGAGCTGCTGACAGGGTGCAGGCCTTTACAGGATATCACAACACCCAATTCCTGACATTTTCTCTTGAGATGTCATATGAATCATTGATCTTTCGCAATGCCCACATAAGTACCTAGATATAAGCATACTGCATGTACCAAGACTGATGAGTGTTTATGATATATTTTTGCTGATGTCTTCAGGGGTGTCTATGAAGCCCAGATGGAGAACAGCTATCCACCTCAATCTACCTATGCTCCCTATACAAAAGCTATTTCAAGATATATACTCATGATTTTCTTCTCAAAGTTGCAGGACTCTGGTGGGTTGACCCTGGCTGAACACCAGATGCCCACCAAAGCCACTATCACCCCACCCCTCAGATGGACAGGGGAGAGAAAAGTTATATATCATCTTAAGATCCTTGGTAGTACTCACAATCTTCTTTCCACCTATTCTTTACGTATTGCTTATCTCAGAAAATTAATCTAGTCTTCCATAATTTAATGGCACACTGTCTAAGAACATGTGCTGAGATTTCTTTCCTGCTCCCCACAGTCCTAACTGACCAAACTCTGGCAACCTTAATGTCCCATACAGAGTATTCTAGCATCTGTCTCCCAAACACCACTCCCCAGGTTACCACCCTGAACACAACGCTGAAGGGGTTCTCTTATCTAGGCAAAACCAGCCAACAGTCACAACCCCGTTCCCTACCAGGGAAAAAGTCTCAGCATTAGAACTAGAAGGGATCTTGACTTTTACAGCAACAAAGCCACGAACTATGCAGGGTTCAGTGAAAGGCAAAGCTCTCTCATCTTTCAGGTGGTCCCTGCAGAACAGGCCTGCCACAGGAGACAGGAATAGTTGGCACTACATCTGACTAAACAGGTCTGTTGTTTTCTGGCTAAGATGGGTGGACAGAGGCCAGAACTCTCCATACGCCACCTTTTATGAATAATAAATTTAAAATTATTTATAAATTAATGCACTACTTCCCTCCTCCTCACACACTGTAAATAACTGCAGCTTTTGACTTACCTGTGTGAGAGATGAAATAAAGCTAGAGAGAGTTTGATGCTACAGGAAAATGAGCTAAGTGGATGATGATAAAAGCAAAAAGGGAAGAATAGCATCAGTTCTGGTGATTTGCAGAAGAAAGGCAAGCATCTGAAGAATAATTCTTAATGCAGTGAAAGGATGTCATCTGGGGGGAGGTGGGTGATGAGGTGTACAAACAGTAATGTGTGTGTAATCTGCTCCTCCACTTCATGGATGCAGTTCCCCAGACCCATTGATGCCCCAAATCCCTCTGCCCAGGGTTGTCAGCTCTGATTCTGTGCACATGGGAGCCAGTTCAACCCAGGAGGAGCAGAAGCCCAGCAAGGAAACAGGGTACTGCAAATGTGCTCACAAAGTGCCTGGTGCCTCATCTGCCACATTATCTGAAGACACTAAAGGGAAAAGCCTACATTTAGCATTATAACTAACTTTTGGAGAAAGAAGGGAACAGGCTATACTTCTCTCACTTCAAACTCACTAAGTGTCCAGCTCAATATGAAAATGAGGCAACATACAGCATATTGTATGTCTGTGTACAGATTAGTGCCAAGAAATATAGATTCTCTGTGCTAAATTTGTTTTGCAAATATAATTACAATAGCCAAGTAGAAACTCGTTTAAAAGACAGCTTTGAACAGATTAACCTCTGTATTGTTTTCTAAAGTCAAATTTTACAACTAGCCTAATGTTTTATATCAAATTATTTTAGTGTAGCACCGTTTTTGGACAAACAGTACTAAAATAATTCAGAATGTAAAGATGTACCTGAGATTATATAATCAACAGCTAACCACTTTATTTCCTAGCAAAGCTGTGCTGTTGCAGAGAAACTAAAACACAAGCCTCCAATTTTCATGTCTGTCCACAAAAGCACAATGCATGTGGGCCTTCAACCTTTATGAAGCAGTCCCCAAAGCTGCACAGAGCAATGCTAGTAACAAAAATGTAGAAGAAAGACATGAGGAAAAAAAATGAGTACTGTTGTGGGGACTGATATGTTGGTGGGTTTTTTTTGTTTGTTTGTTTGTAAAAGACAAAATAATAGGAAGAAAAAACAACATGGAATTTGCAACCTAAAACTGTTACACTCCAGTGTTTCTATCTTGGTGATGAAATGATACAAAGTATAGGGGTTGGCCCGATCGTAAGATGTCAGCTGGAAATATAACAACAGATTAAAACATGTAAAAGGCTGCTACAAGCAAGATAATTAATTGTTGAGTTGACTGTGGGCAAGACAAGTAGCAAGGGAGCCTTTAATTAATGTGAGGGAGTTTTAAGTTGCCTGGACATACGATCATACACACACACACATTTTATATACATATATATATATATGTGTGTGTGTATTTCATACTAACAGACACACTGCAGTACTGTAACAGATTACCTAAAAAAGTTATAGTCTCCATCATTACAGGCTTTCATGAACTTGAAGGTAAAATTAATGAAGAGATAATGCTTTCCAGGGACAGAATGATTGACTAGATGAGCTTTACTCCCCTTTTTCTATGACTTTACACAACTAACAATTTTTTTCATTCAAAGACTATAGTACAGCTCTCCCATTTTCAGTGATGCAACAAATGACAATAGGAACAATACAATGGAGAAGAACTAGTACAAAGTATAAAGGGATTCAGATACTCCAAACTGTTTGCAATTCTCTGCTGACTGCATCTTTCAGTGAGCAGAAGCAGTTAATGACAAAACTTTAGCTTAGGTGACAAGGGAAGCCCAAGCTTTATTTCTGGAGCAGCACAAAGAGTGTGGCAGGCTTTCAGCTAAGCGCCTATGCATAACGAAAGGATCGGGGAAGGGAAATAAGAGGGTGGGGGAGAATTAACACAACAGTCATTCATAAAACTATTGTAAGCAAAAGGAAAAGTTAACATGGAAATTACTTAGTGTCACTTGGATAATACATGATCAAGTGAGAGGCTGCTGCTTCTGAGCAAGCACATGAATGATTAAAGCCCTAGAAGCACATTCAGACAAAAGCTCTCTTACACAATTAACATGGAAAAAATAAAATCATACATAGAGAAAAACTCTTCAAGGACCTTTAGCTCCCATCTCCAAGTTTAGAGCACTACTTTAAATAGGAAAATAGTTTTTGATAGTATAAGTATCATGTAAGCAATGGCAAAGAAAACACCACAAATAATTACTTTATGAATTGGGTTTCAGTAGTGATTAACTGAAGAGTTCCTATAAGATTAGCACCAAAATCTGAGATATCTTAGGCAATGCCAAGAGTTTGTATGTTATTTGTTTTTATAAGACTGCTGCACTCCTCACTTGGCTAATAAAAACAGCATATTCAGTGTACTAGCAGCAAAGCCAGAGAGTCTTCACTATGAAAAAAAATGGCCAGAGGTTTTTCTTCATTTTAAAACCAATACAAAAATAATAATAAAATAAAAAAAAAAAACATTAAAGGAAAACACACTATACTGGAGAATTCAAAGGCAATAAACCTCAGCTTCTACAGCAATTACTACTGCAGACTACATGACTATATGTAAAATCTATCTATTCCATAAAACAAAGAGCCAAAATTCACCTTGGAATATTATTGCTAAATAGAAGCTTAACATGAATTTTGTCTAAAGACTTGTTGATTCAAACAATCTCTACAGTCTTTACAGTATACCACAGATTTCATCTTCTCAGTTATAATAAAAAGACACACAGTTTATAACTGCAATTCTCTAATAGAGTAAAGTCCATTAGTCAAAATGGTATTTTGATGGACTGTGCAAATAAAGTACAGCTATGCTCAGTATGGCTATGGTGCATGAAAACCTGCTCCCAGAACAGCTGGAATGAAGCATTATACATTTACAGTTTCTAATCACATTCAGCACCTAGAATAGAAATCTGATGTTTGTTAATTACTTTGAGGATCTTACTTCATTTTTGAAAACCCTGTAACACAACACTGAAATTATTGGCACTATTTCACATCTAAAGCATTCCTTCAAAATGAAATTTCTTACCACTTGCTTTGTATAGGAAAAATATAGCTCAGAAAAAAGATTCAAGAATGACTTTAAAATATGCTCAGTAACAAGTTCTCATCTTATTTTCTAAAAAGTAAAAAGGCAAACCCTATGGGTAACATTTGCCCTATTTCTCATGCATAAAACCTGACAGGCAAGAGAAGCAGTATGGCTCCTTTCCATGGGAAGGGACAATTAGGGCTCCTGCAGATCGACATATACAGTGATTTGGGGGTAATCTCAGGTCTGGATCACCAGATCTCAACAGGGATGTTGCAAGAATAAATTTGTTTATGTGTCTAAAGTCTCAGATGTAAACATGAGAAACTCTAATTACCTTAAGAGGTAAATAGCAGGAGCCCAAGTCCTGATGGGAGTAGCTGGGGCATTGGCTTCTATTAACCAAGCAGGCAAGCTTAACATCTCCAAAGAAAAGAAACGATTTCTAAATTCTTTCAAGAACACAAATATTATGAATAAATCAAGGACTGTTTAACATCTGCAGACAACAGCTGCAGAAACTAGACCTCATCTTCCTCACAGGAATTTATGCATTTTTGTTTGTAAGCTTAAATACAGAACTGTTTTACTTCTGCTCTCCTTGCTAGAAATTATGGCAGTAATTATTGATCATGCTCACTTCATAAATATTTTTAGTGCACCTTTGATAAATATACTTGCCTTAGTCTGAACAGTCCATTTTATGCATCATAATTCCATTAGTAAAGAATTTAACTCTCCTTCTTTTAAAACCATGGTGGTTTTTTCCTAATTTTTTTGTTTGGCTGGGTTTTTTCCCCAGAACACTTTAATGAATACTGAGTGATGTTAAAATAGTCTAACTCCTAGACTAACTGCTACCATCTTTCTTTTAAAAAAAAAAAAAAGTATGTGCAAGATGTGGCATCTTCTGACTATTTAAGCAAGGCAGAAGACTTGTCAGGGATTTTTACAGCATTTTACCTACTTCATCCCTTGTGACTAATTCCCTTGAAACACTGGTGAATTGTCATAAGTAAGCTACAACATTAAACTGAACAGTTTAACATCTTTTTAAGTCTTCAAAATGTGTTTCTATTTCACATCTACTAGCTGAAAGACCTAACAACAAGCATGTCGGTCTTCACCATGCTCTATGGTGAAGACTGAGCTAGATCAACAGTTTGGCTACTCCAAAGTACAATGAGCAAGCAAGAAAAGTAAAGTAAGGGCATTGCAACATTGTTAGCCAGCACTACTACTCTTCCTGCTTCTAATATACTTAAATACACGTTACTTTGTGTGTGCACTTTCGCCCTCTTCATTTCCATTTGCCTGCTAAAGATCATGATTTCTGCTGTGACTTTTACTTAGAATGACCAGTCTTGTATCAGTTTGGACTGATAAGAAAATAACCTCTACTGCTTAAACAGTGATAAAATTACAGTTACAAAACCTGCCCATGTCATTTCAGCATCTACTACAAAGTTAACCGGAACTTATCTGCATGACAGAGTTCTATTAGCAAAGGATGAATTTCAGCTTCTGCAGCAAATCTATACAGTTCCTTTTGTGAACACTTGCACATCATGATTTTCTTTTCAGTTTGAAAAAGGGTTTAATATGTAGATACAGAAGTGCAGGTTCATAACAGTTACTGACCTGATCTATCAACTGTTAAGTCATATACAAAGTACACGGGAGGCTTAAGATAGTCTATCATCTTTATAAGTACTGTCTAGCTTCCATTTTGTTTCCCAGATATATTCTTAATAATCTACATGGAAAGTCATCTTCTTATAGAAGAATATGAAGACATGGCACTTCCTCCTATCCATTTGATTTTTTTCTTCTGACTTGCAACATCTGTCTTGTGCCATCTTATCTGATGCCCAAACTCCTGGTTCCCTTCTTGTAACAGTCATACTTTCTCCAAACCTACATTTTCTTACAAAATGCTGAAAGTTTTTCTCCACTGACCAAAACTTTTCATCTATTTTGTTCTTTGCTGAATTTCCTCAGTTTCCTGCCAATATACTGTGAGCCTCGGCTGTCCAGCATCTCTTGACATTCCTCACTTTAAGCATTGCAAATAGCATCAGTAAAAAGGAGATCAGATTCAGATTCCATTTTCATGGAACTATTTATCTTTTCAATTAAAACAGAATATTTTCTATTTCCAAGAAACAAGCTTGAAAAGAAACAAACAATAACTCAGTATGGCTGTACTTTTTTGTTGTTTGTTTTAGATAATAGCATAACATATATTTGAATTTTCTTCTTAACAAATGATGCTTTTTTACATTTTTGGTATTCAAATGCTCTCATTCTCGACAATTCACAGTTCATCTCACATTAGGCACCACATCTAATCATCTAGTTTAAAAAAGTATTAATCATGCAGCAGTGGATGGATATTGCTTAAGGATTGTTTCACATTTTTAAGGTATCCTTTAGAACTACTAATTACAATCATACAAGGGTGATCAAAATACAAACAGCAGATGCATCCACTTTTAAGCTTTTGATCTGTTTTTCCCTACGGAACCTTCTTGCTGTAGCATCCACAGAAAGCTTCTATTTCATTCTGGAGACAAAGTGATTCGAAATATGGTTGCATCTCTCTTCCACACTGTGGAACTCTCTCCCTGAAGAACACACTTTTTTGGGCTTAGTTCCTTAAACCTATCCCATTTTAGCAAACAACTTATGCATGTTAATAAACTTAAGCACACAAGCAGTCTTCCTGATGCAAGGGATTTGATACCTAAAGTGTGAGATGAGACTGCTAGGTGTTTAAAGCTGCAAACACACTTAAGTGCTTTAGTGGACTGAGGCCAGGTGGCTTATATCCTTTGAGCTTGAAGGGTCTATGTTCTGCTTGGAACCCTGCCTTTTACACATTTACTTGCAGTTTATCAGTCGTATTATTCAATTATGTAATATTTGAAGCACTTGGGGAAAAAAAAAAAAAACACTGCATAATTTTACAGCACCTGGAGACAAAAAGGCTATTCCAGTCTATCATAGTAAGCCTTCTTTCGGAAAGTACGTGATGCATATTAAAAATCTCTGTGAGCCTTCACCATAATAATCTTGCAAAAACAAGCCTACATTACTCACACTAATGTGTTTCCCCCCTCAAACAACACTTACACAAATACTGTGTTTTTTACATACTATCTCTAGGCAGGGCTACAGCACTTCTGTCCTATTTAGCACTATTTCTTTAAATTATCTTGAATTTTAAAAAAAACCTTGACATTAATTCTTTTCTTTGCGGCAACACGTATCTAGTGTTATCGATATTGCATCTCAACACTAGATGTATGCAGGTTTAGTCAGGCTCTTGAGTAGTGGATATAAAATATCATGAGTAAAATTTCATCAAGTGCCAAAAACCCTTTAATATCTTGGCAACCAAACTTGGTTCAGAGTAACTCAGGAAAAAAAAGGTGTGCTATAACTTAATGGCTTACGGTTTGAAGCAAACTATAAATAGTGAGAGAATCAGATTATTAAACACTTTGGCTTTAAGGAATCTGACCATATGAAACAGACTGATCTTCAAAAAGTATCTGAAGCAAAATCCTTATCATTTCACCATGTTTATATTCTACACTACCTTCTAAAATGTAGGCCATACTCCGGGAAAGTATAAGTTCATGTATTTTCTGTAGACTTCAGTAAAGCTCTTCAGACTTATTTCAGCTGACAGCCAGGCCTTAAAATCTTTTTCTTTTGAACAAGATTTTCAACAAGATTTACCTTATTCAGCTGTAGTCCCTTATATGGGCAAGAGAGTTTCATCAGCATTTACTTTCCAGTTGCCATATTATGAGATCTGACACTTGAAATAAAAAGTATACAAGTAAATTCAGTAAATTATATCCCCCTATTTGATTCTGAAATATTATGAACGGCATGCCTGGAACCTTCAAGTCTACTGCTTGAAAACACACCCTTCCACAGCAGTCCTGCTGAGTGCAATAGCCTTTTGACAATCTAGAGTAATCATCTACTTTGCACTATTGGCAACCTTTACCCAGGGAGATAGTACTAAAACAATAGCAATGAATGTTAAAATCCCCTGTGGTATGGGTGTCATAAGATATTGTACTGAAGTGCTACGTACATGTCAACACTATCAAACAATTCCAGCTCTACTGAAATAAGAGTGAACCTATTGGAAAACACTTTGTATGGATGGCTTTTAAAGGAATTGTGTTGAAATTCAGACTAAGTGAACCACACGGAGGTCCAGGACTGTGTAGCAGGATTATATATATAGTTGTTGCTGCTTCAGAGAAAAAGTCAGAGGAGCAGGGATGAACAACGCATAAGCTGCAGAGGCTATAAGTTAAAACCACAACCATAAAAACAGATGGAAGAACAAAAGCAAAAAGTACAACAAAGTGCAGGAGAACTCCTCATAAATTCATGTTTAATATGAAATTCATGAGTAAAAAATGTGCTATACTGTTTCCTATGTAGATATTAGCTAACCATTAAATTGAATGGAGATGTGCCAATTTGTACTAGCTGAGTATTTGGCTGCCCAATACCAAGACAGAAATAACAGGAGAGCACCAGATCAGACATTCCTTTCTTTATGACGCATCAATTCCTATGGCTGACGCCAGGATCAGTCAAACACGTGATCTGTTAGAGACCTTGGGCTTATTTCTGAATTATCAACATGCTGATGGCTTGGGGCACAAAAAAGAATATCATGATCAATGTAGTCAATGCTGAACATATCCATTTTTAAGGAAGATGAATCTGGAAGTCTTCCCAGGTTATACATCTGCCTCTGTAATTCACACTTCCTCAGAACGTACAGACTTCTCTCTATGACATATTTGTGGGTGAGCTCAGAGCAGCTTGCTAAAAAATACTAGTTAAAATGCTGAGTGCATGTTGAATATTGTATATACAACTATAATTAGGAAAACGTTGATTCATCTGCATAAAATGTCATCTACTGATTGTTTAACTTTGGGCAGCTAGAAATTGATTTGGAGAAATACATAGGAGGATATTTTCTTCTTGGCTTTATCCATTTCCCATCTTGTTTTCATTTTGTCACACTCTAGTTCTGAAGCCTTTTAACCTTCTTCACAACAGATTCTTCTCGATTTTTTAAAAAAAACAAGCAAGCTCTTCTCCAGGGGAATTTTACTATATTTCAGTGGGGCTAATGGCAACAATACAGTGCTTGAGCCATTCATATTACATTATCCATCATCATCCAGCCAGGTTCCTAAGATTTAAAACACCACTCCTTTTCTAGCACGAGGCACTTTCCCAGACATATTCTGAGAAGACTGACTATACTGTTTTGAATCACCTTCAGTGTTCAATCCTTTTAGGCACTAAAAGCTAATGAAATACTAGGAACAAGTTCATTCCTAGGAGCCGATTTCCTCAGGTTTTAGGGTTTGTTTTTATTTTTTGAGATAGTTTTTTGTTTGTTCTTGGGGGGTGGAGCGGTGGTAGACAGATTTTTAATGTTTCTGTGTCTGTTTGAATTCATAGGTTTTTTTCATGCACCATCTGTGTTCTGAAAAATTGAACTCACATGTTTTATACATGGAAGTAGCACACAAACCTGTTTAAGCAGATGAATAATACCTGGATTCAAGTGCTTCTTAATTATGCAAATGGCAAGAGTGTAGACACAAAACCAAAACCCTTAACAGATTTATGTCCTGAAACAAAGACAAAACAAACCACAAAACCCAAGCTTTCACATTACCATATCAATGGCCAAAAGGACTATACAGCTTGGTCAGCATCTGGTACAGCCATTCCCACGTACTTTGAAAATCCCTATGCAAGAACAGTAGAAAACCACCTACCAAAGGGAAGTAGAGCTAAGACAAAAGTAAATTATCATAATGTGGTAGGAAGCAACTCCAGCTTCAAGTACTAGCTTGATACATTTTCTGAATGGTATTTTTCATTTCATGTAGAGATAACTACATCCTGAAATGACTTATCAGTCATGCAGATTTTGGCGCAGACTGAAATGCACTTTTCCCACCACCACCCTCAAAAGATTTTTTTTTAATGTTAGCAACATAAGAGGATACAGACTTAAGATTGGACAGTATGATTTTACGGTATACTATGTTGTTACATTCTGGCACTTCAAAAGGATTGATTTTTTTCCCAGTCTTCTGTTTAGCTGGAGGGCATGCAGATATATTTTGCTAGCAAAAGGGTTAATAGATTCAACCTTTTGAAAAATGTACTTCTTTACATGCATATAATATGATGGATAGTTAACTGCATGCACATTGGTAAACAGAGGTGAAAAACAAATTAATTGGAAGGTATAGAGTTTATTGTTTGTTCTCTGTTTGATAGATGGATCTCATTATTTTCCTTGGGCAGACAAAGCCATAACAGTTTCCAGAGAAAGGAGAAGTGGCAGCTCCAGGAAACTGCTTACAGATGGACACCCAGCAGGCTAAAAATATTACTTCTGTCCACCTCATCAATAAACTGGCTCCATGCAGAATGGCAATTATTCCTTTCCTGCTCATGTTGCCCTTTGCGAGGCCTGAGGACTGTTATTGATAACAGGGTACGGAGTGCAAAATATATACAGTAACTCAAATTCATTTACTATGGTGAATCCATATTGGATAGCAATGATGCCTTTTATGCCATTATTTAAAGTGGCAGTGTGCACTCATCAAAGTCAAAAAGGATTAAGCTGATCCAGTGTTTTGCTACTAGCCTATTAATGATTAATGATACACTATTATTTGCCTACTTTAGGCATAACATTCTCAGCAGAAAGAAAAAGGGGAATACCACCTCTGCAGTCTTGTGTTTTAATAGATTCAAATGTCACAAGCAGTGCGATCTTTCTGATCTTTCTTTCATCCTGATACACACAGGGACAGATCCTAACTGTAGCAGTACATGACCTGGAGAAGGCAGGATCCCCTAGGTGAGGGCAAGGAGACTACAAATGTGCTTTGCTGGGGTGCCAGCAGCCCCATCACCCAGCCCTGACTGTGGGGTGGAACAAGCCTCACGCAATGCAACAAGCCAAGGGAATCTGGGAGCAAAAGCTGAGAAAGTAACCACAAATATTTTCTGTAGAAATTGTTAGATGTACAGCTGGCTTATTCTACATTTACAGTCCCTCTGCCTTCTCAATCCAATATGCTTTCTGAATGCACAGAAGACTGAGCTCAATCTATATGAAGAAGCACTATCAGTGTTCTTTATAAGAACCTGTATGGATCTGCTGACTACAGAGTTGAGCTTCAAATCAGAGAGGCTATGTAAGGTTTTAAATATTTAAGCGTAAGTTGCATATGTAGATGCCACGTAGAAAAGTGAGAAACACTAAAGCCACATTGCTTTAATATACTATACTCACATAAAGGACAATAATTAAGGTTTGGAAATGCTGCAAGAGCTGTACGTGCCCGATTGACACTTGATCTTATTCATTCTAAAAGATTTTTTCCTTTTTCCAGCAAGCAAGCTATGTGGAAAGAAATGTTAATTTAATCCATAACAAACCCATTAGTTCATGAGGTCCAGGGTGAGCTGCCCTTCTGAAATGCAGAAAGTTAATTAGAAAAATTGGAAGTTATTCTGATGTAGAGTTTAAGGCAGCTGTAGAAGGCTACATTCAGAAATCACTAAAGACAGTGGAAATACTGCCATTGACTAGGATACAGTCAAGTATTAGCTCACTGTTTCAGAGACAATTCCCTACAGGCACAGTTACACCTGTTTTGCTGTTATTGCTATTATTGTTGACATTTACCCCTTACACAGATGCTTTCAACAGAGAGCAGTTTACAGAAATTTGTAAGTGGGATTAAATATTGTCTATTTCAGATTTTAAAACCTGTGCTATTACCTGCTCTTATTTCTGATCACAGTAAGTGTCATTTCACACAGTATGGAGACCTCCACCCAGTCAGGGGTCCAACACCTTCAGTAGATTACAAATACTTAAAATTGTTTATCTGTGTTAATACCAGAAAAGCTCACATCAGCAGCTGTCCCATATATGCACTCAAGTGTCTTTTATCACATCCATTGAAGTGTTTTTACACTTAAAATGTTGCTTAAAAACTTTTGGTTGTTCATTGTTACCTGAATGTTACAAATGGACAGAGTCCAAAGACTGACAGAAGCTATGGAACAGTCAAGATGTCACTCAAATGATCTGCTTGGAAACTGAGGATATAAAATATTTTTTTATACATGTAGTATTCTTTACTTTATGTCCTGGAAGGCATTGCTGTATTTCCATTTATTCCAATAGATTCAACATATCAAAAAGCAAAACCTGTAGTTTCGCTACATATATATGTGGAAATTAAATATTATAGAGCTTCAATAAATACAGCTAGCATCATTCCTTCTGAACACAATTCAAACATGGGGAAAAAAAAAAAAAGGCAAAAACAAAAGCCCCACAAAACCCCCAACATCTGCCATGCCCTTAACAAGTTTTTTTGTTTGGTTGGGGTTTTTTTTGTTGTTTTGGTTTTTTATTTGCTCCTCTGATGTATTAATAAATATTTAAAGGAGTCTTTCTTAGAAATAAATCTCATCCACTCAGAAGAGGTACCTCCCATAAAGAACCACTTTATATTCTCTTTTCCTAGACCAAAACAATCACAAAGAATAATATTAATCACTACCATTATTTCAGCTTCCTAAGAACTGGTACTGGATAAGTATTCGCTAATTTACCACGTAATCATTAAACACATTAACAAACCCTCACCAAAACACCTCCAAGTGTGTTTGTTTCCCAGCTATTCACCAGAATTTGTTTTGGTATCTCTACAGAATCTAGTAATTAAGACTGTTGATTCACTTTTTATTCAGATTATATAGTTGGTCTCAATTCTGAAAGTGCTTTTAATGCTCAAGATATTAGATCTCCAGTGATGTTAGATGTCTGATTTGTATTGAAGAATAAGATAATGTCTACTAAAAAATTAAACCTAGGATTTTAGAAGGTTTTAGGTTTGGTTTTGGTGTGGTATTTTTTGTTTGGTTTTGTCATCTTGTTGGTGGGTTTTGTTTGCTTTTAAGGATACACAGGCTGCCTAATAGCTATCATCTATTTGCTTTTACTATCAACTGGGCTATCATCAAAAAAATAAGCTAAACAGGGATATGATCAGTGAAATCTCAAGTTATTGGGAAATTTACTAGCCTAGTATACTGTATGCAAGATAAATTTGAGTCTCTATATTGTAGAACCACTGTTACATCATTAGGTGTATCTTGTAGTAATTCATATCATCATGGGTCAGTGTTGGATTATTTTATCAAAATATTGTTTCATCAGGATTTTCAGTCTTGCTCCAGCAGGAGAAAAGGGAAAGAAGATTCTTAAGGATTTGTACTCTCCATAAATGAGAGATTGCTTTATACTGAATGCTTCTATAGTGTACATGCACTGATGCTCTGCTAGGTTTTATGATGCTATTTGTCTCCCAAGTAAAATCAAGTTACTTGTCTTAGCACTCTTACTTCTTTCCACATATGGTTATCCTCTTTATGACCAACAGTAGATGAATCACTTTTGCTCTGTATCTTCAATGTGTTAGTGAAGGTCTTTGTTTAATTTTATTAATTCTCACAGCAGCTTTTATTATTCATTCAAGCTTAAAAAAGCAAGTTATTTACTTACAAGCGGAGACTATTCCCAGCAAGTTTATAAACAACCATATGAATTGGAATTATTTTGACCATGCTATAACGTTTCTTTAGAAGTCTCTAATCACTTTTGGAATTACATGGTAATGAAAAATCTATTAATTTTACAGTGCTTTCCCCACTTCAAAAGTAACATTTCTAATGTAACTAACATAGTTAGGGCAAGGAGGGGAGGAGAGATAACTTTTCAGTATTCCTAAAGAAGATAGACAATGTATAAGTGGCCAAAATGTGCCTTAAGGAAAAAGTATTTTTTAAATTTATGAACTGATACTTCCTAACAAATAAACTGAAGAAACTAATAATCTCAACTTGTAGTCTTGACTTTGAGTTTTCACTCAAACCGGGCACCAACTCCAAAGCAAAAAATAATTAACTGCTATACCTTAATAGGTAAATCCTTCTATTTATACTATTAATTCATCACTAGATGATGCTCTATCATTTAATAATGTAAATAAGAAAAAAATAATCTTTAAAAATAAAATCTGACATCCAACAAGCAATAGGCAAAGTGGAAAAAGAACCACAAACTCAAGTATTCAAATGAATTTTTCAATTCTCACGCTCCCTTCATACTTCTCAGCAACTCTTCCAACATGATACAACAAAATGGATAACTACAGGTGACTGTTGAGAGATTTTAGTCTCTTTCACTAGAAACAGAAGTTTTCTCAGAAGAATAGGTTCAGATATTTTTTTTTCTTAAATTATGTTTCATAAAATGATTGCCTTACTGTAGGACTCCATCTTTGGCAGAACATTTTTAGTAAAAAGGAAGATACAGAATTTTTAGTTTAAGCTTCTGCATTGAAATATTCAGTAGCAATAAAAACTAGATGCTGCTTCCAAAACATAGTACTGATGAAAGATTGTGTAGCTATTGAAATCCATGAAAGTTATCCTGTTCCCTTGAATAAGTTTTGGCTAAGACTCCAAGCTCTGTAAAAGAGTTCGAAGAAAACCATTAATTACTTGTACAAATGAAAGGATTAAATATCTGAGGAAGTGGCAACAACATTATTCCATGTTCTCTGTCTGTATCTATTTACCTATAGAAAGGAGAGCACTCACTGTCTGGATTTTATCATCTGTTGCATATGCAATAAGATGGACAAAAGCGCACACTATTTTCATGACAATACCAATGTTAATTTTATATATGACTTACATACTAGGAGGGGAAGTGGGACAAGGGGCAGGCAAAAAAGGGGAAGGATTTAGCTGTAGTAACTGTAATCTGGGTTTAGTCCTTTTGAAAACTGCATTATATCAATTCTCATTTTTTAAAAGTGAGTTAAATATAATTTAAAAAGAATAATCTGAAACACTATAATCACTACCATCATGAAAGAACCACTTAGCCTCATTTTTAAGCCTCTGAACAAGACAAAGGTTACTAGGTTACCATCCCTGTTTTCTATCAGTAAAGAATTAAGCTCTTTTGCCTGAGGTTTGTAGTGATTGTTCAGACAAGGGGAAACATGCATGATAAGAAAAAGTGGAAACTGATTCATTTCATAAGTGTTCAGACACAGCCCAAAGAATGAATTTAGTTGCCAATATTCTTTAATCTTTCTGACAAGCTTGCAATAAACCATTAGCACGTAGCATATTTCCCACGAGTCCACATCTCGCCACTACCAACCACCATCATGAAACCAGAGAAAACCCACAGGCCACTGTCTTGTCATTTAAAGTGTGGCCACGAAATCTGGCCATAGGCTCTAAAAGAGTATTTTCATTTTATATGGCATGGGAAAACAAGTATGTTACTTTTAGAATCCCCTTTGTCATTATTTAGCTAATCACAGATATAAGCAGCTTCCTGAAGGGCCATCTATATAGGCAAAAGTAGATATGGAAGAATACCATATCCTAGAGAGATGGTCTCAGATATCCTGAGGCTGTCCCTCTCAAATGCTAACAAGGTTGGCTCTGTACACTGGGACCAAACTGAAGGCCAACAAACACTTTTCTAAAGGTGGCAGAATGTAAATGTGAGTATCACACCCTAGGGGTTAAAACCCCCAAACTATATAAATTTGAAAGCAAACAGAAATGCTCAATAGGATATACAGTCAGTTTCTGAAGACTGCTGAGCTCTCTCAGAACTTGAAAGAGAAAATTTAAAAAATGGATGCACATGAAGTACTAGAAAATGAGTCAAAAGTAGAAATCTTTTTGTCTTGCTGGAAGTCAAAAAGCTCTCTCAAAGGCTGTAAAAGGCACTCTACTATTTCCCATACAAGAAAATGGGAAAAAACCCAACTAAAATGCCAAAAAAGCCAACCAATTAAATTACAATCTTTAGTCCAAAAGTTCCCTACTCTTGGCTTTGATGTACAGTGCAGCTAAACAACCCTAGCAGATAAAGACAGACTTCCAAGAGGCAAGGAACAAATCACTCTCATTAAAAATCATAGCACAATTTTATTCATTTTTTTTTATCCTTGAACACAGTAAAACAAAGGATGGCAGAGATTCTGACCCCTTCAAGTACTCCAAATTAATCCCAGTAAGACCAATAGTCATTCTGTGAGTGTCAAGGATCAAGGGAAATATGGACTGCAAACTGGGATGCCTACTAGCTGCAGAAAAAGAGCTACAATGACATCCCTGCAACAGATTTTTAAGATAATGTAATATGTGATTTGAAAAGATTATAAAATAAAGAAAAATATTCCTCATCTACACATATTAATGATAAATGACCATTTTATCATAATGCCACTTCCCTGCATAAAACTGAAATGAGTTTTGTTCCTTTGCTAATTAGTCATAAGAAAAAGATGTTAAACATGCTGTGTGAATATTTTACAATGCTAAGCAGACAAAATTAATTACTCTAACTTATATAAATACTTAATTATTGAGTTTAATCTATAAACATGGAAATCATAACTCACAAAACTGTTAAAGCTCCTATTTATTTTGCCTAGGCAGTATGAAACAGAAATAAAAGTATTTTCAGCAGTTTTACAAGCACAAGAAAAGCTCTTGGGAGCCTTTTCTGCAGTAAGCACACAGATCAAGGCACCAATGGTCCCTCTAATCCAAATATTTGCTAGACACCATTGCTTTCCTCTGAAATCTTCCAGCTGCTGACGACTCAGCTTTTGAGCTGTGAACTAATAGCACCATTCCCTTTTTCAGAATTAGAAAAGCAATACTACCCTGCCCAATCTAAGAATTTTTGATGGACTGCAAGCACTCATAACCATTTGTTAGATGCTACAACAGAAAACTTTCTTTTGTTATCTCTACCTGTGCAATATCTTAATTGTCACCCAAAATTCAGCTTCCTATTGGATCTTTAGCACAAAGTACTTTGCGTGAAGTATAATTACACCTCAAACTTTTTAAGCTGACCTTTCAAGACCTCCAAACGTAATTTGTACTTTACCATCTTTGTTTTGCAACAAGTGTCTAGGCAGAAAGAAATGTGGGAATTCTTCCAGAAAGATCATTCATCAAAGTCTAACGTGTATAAAAAGAGGGTTTTTTTAATTAAATAAAGAAAATATTTCAAAAGATTTTTTTTTTTCCTATTGCTGGTTATTCTTGAGTAGCTGGTATCACCTGACATGACAGTAATGTTTTTGCTAAGCAATACAAACTGCATTAATGACCAGTACACCACTTTGTCAAAAAGATGTAGAACATATCATTGGTTTTGGCCCCACATCCCAACCAGCTGAAACCATCAAGAGGTTCAGAGGGACATGCTCAGAGACATTAGTAACTGACACAAGAGCACCGATACTTGATTGCTTTACAAGTGACTATATTAATGGCATTAAGTTGCCTTGATATCTCTCTGAAGTTCCCAATCCTTGGTAGGTGTTTATCTGCTTTTGAAAAATACTGATTTTTATTAGTTACTAACTTCTGTACTTTTATTTAACCTGCTCTTTTTCATGATCTGCCTTCCTTAGTAACATTAGAGTATTGGAAACAAAACATGACGGACATCAAAGTCATGCAAGTCAGTAATTTATACACAACTAAAGCATTTTACCATTCAGACACTACTGGAGACCAGCTGAAATCTGGTCTCCAGTAATCTCACAATATGACGAATCTCACATGATATTGTGAGTGTATTACAATAGCAAGGAGTAGCAACTACCAAGAAGTAAGGAATACCTCTGCAGAGCATAGCAAACTTGTGGGGGTAGGAAGAATCAGAGAATGGTTTTGGTTGGAAGGGACCTTCAAGGCCATCTAGTTACAACCCTGTAGGGACACCTCCCATTAAACCACGTTGCTCAAGGCCCCATCCAAACTGGTCTTGAACACCTCCAGTGATGGATCATCCACAACGTCCCTGTGCAACAGGTTCCAGCATCTCACCACTCTCATAATGAAGTTCTTCCTCACATCTAATCTAAGCCTACCCTCTTCTGGTTTGAACCCATTAGCCCTTGTCCTATTGCTACAAGCCTTCATAAAAAGTCCCTCCCCAGCTTTCTTGTAGGCCCCCTTCAGATACTAGAAGGCCACAATAAGGTGTCCCCAGAGCCTTCTCTTCTCCATGCTGAAGAACCCCAGATCTCTCAGCCTATGCTCATAGGAAAGGTATTCCATCCCTCTGATCATCTTTGTGGCCCTTCTCCAGACCCACTCCAACAAGTCTGTGTCCTCCTTGTGTTGGGGACTTTAGAGCTAGACACAGCACTCCAGGTAGGTGTAAGGGACCATTGTTTTGTTGTCTCAAACACTGCTCCTATTTCTTGTAAAAGTGGCTTGTTCTACCCTACATTTCCTGTAAAAGAAACGGTGCAGAAGTTGTTTGCTTCACCACCGTTGACCACAGAACACCACCATCAGAAAGTACCACAAAAAGAGGAAACTTGGTTAAAAAACACCTGCACCCCCACCCCAGTTCATCAAACTGCACAGGAGCCTGGGCCCAGCGTCATTAGTTTACACCCACCTCTCTCCTGAAGAACACCAAGGGACCCTGCTCCCATGACAGTACTGGGCACGTGCATCAGCCACTGAAGTGACGTAACACAGGGGCAAGTCAATGCAAATCGATTCTGAGAACTAAGTGGCTATCTCTAAGAAGAGGAGCAGACGTACAATAAGTGATGGATGCACAGACTGACCGTTTGAAGCTTTCCCACCGTGAATCCGGCCAACAGGACTCCACTGGAATGTGTGGGTGGTATGCCAGTCTATCCCTCTTCTTTTTTTTCCTTCTTTTCCTTTTTCTGTTATTAGTGCTCTTGCAACTTATCAAAGTGCTGTTTTGCTGCCAAGTGACATCTGACCTTGTTTGTGTCTTAATTTCATCCCAGAGTAATTAAGGTCCTTGCTCGTATTGGCGACTGAATTGGACTTTAACAGTAGGGTCTCACCAGAACAGAGTAGAGGGGGAGAATCACTTCCCTTGACCTGTTGGCCATGCTTCTTTTGATACAGCCCAGGATGTAGTTGGCTTTCTGGCTGCACTTGGGCCTTACTGGCTCACACTGAGCTTTTCGTCGACCAACACTCCCCAAGTCTTTCTCCTCAGGACTGTCCTCAATCCATACTCTGCCCAGCCTATATTTATTATTAGGATTGCCCTGGCCCACGTGCAGTCCCAGTACCGACCCCTGAGAAACACCACTTGTCACTCGTCTCTACTTGGACATTGAACCATTGACTGCAACTCTTTGCATGTGGTCATCCAATTCAGATAATCATGAAGATTTTAGAACAACATCCAAAGTTGATGACCTCATTGTTCTCACATACATATATAGAGTCTATCTCCTCATTAATCCAGACTTGGTTTCAGAAGCTGCCAGAGTTACAGGCTGGTATGAATGCCACCTACTATATTTAAGTGATAGTACCACTTCGAAAAAAATATCATTTGATAATCCAAACTTCATTTACTATAATAGTTCTCTATTCACTAATAAATATACTAAAAATTCACTAATAAATATATTTGCATCCCTGAGTTCCTAGTGTATGCAAGTCTTTCATCGCTTACTCTGACTTTATTTGATATTAAGGCAATTGCTTGGCTGGGAAAGTTTCAGTGCCCCCAGTTTACTTGTTTACTATAGGGAATAACAAATTGAAGTTTTTGACTAGATGGTAAGAGAGAAAACAATCAACCAACAGGGAAATAATTCTTTAGTACATAGTAGGAGGGGAAAACAAATATCACCTACAAGTGGAAACTGAGTAATTTCATCTGCATTTTCTTAGCTTGATGTTTTCAAACTATCCATGAAATGCCAGCAGATCAGTGTTTTCAATTCAATACCATATTCTAGGACAGAAATAAGACTTTGATAATTTGAATGCACTTTGATAGTGCATCAAATTAATTTAGTCCTGAAAAGTAAAATTGCTGTGTTTCTGAACCATAACCAGACAACAGAGAGACTACGAGAAGGGAAATATGAAAGCTTTTTTCCTTTCAGAAGCCCATCTTTATAATTCTTTCATTAGCAGTTAAAAAATCCACTACTTTGAAATAGAGAAGAAATGGATTTGACAATGCTGAATACTATGGGGTCTAGCTTTTCTTCCCAGTTTTACTAACGGGCAATATGAATTACTTTTGCTACTGTTACACTTCTAAAAGGTTTGCTTCTAAAAGAACCAAACAAAAATATATGCAAAAGGAGGTGGAGAATTTCTTTGCTTGCTAGCCCAGGTAAAAGAAAGTTGCTCCTACATTTAAGCAAGAAAAGAGACTACATACTTTTATTCTAGAAGAGAAATTGCTGACAGTCTGAGTAAGAAAGTGCCATTTTCTCTTGTGAACATACACAGAATAAAACTTTATTTGTAGCATAAATTAAAAAACTTAGCTGGCACGAGATACAGCAATATACATATAATACATACCAAAGGAAATTTCTGTTATGAAAAATACTGGATTTCTACCTGGGATATAATTTTTATTCAAGCTTCTTAAGCAGCAGGGAAATGCTTTAAGATCTGAGAAAGTCCAATTGAGAAATATTTTTCATATCCAAATCCAAGCTATAATTCTACCCACCCTTTGTCAGTTTGGTCCGTTTCACCTGCATGGATACGGATTTAAACAGATTCAGACATCTGAGCCAATTGTTCGGACTCCACTTGTCAACAGAATGGAACGTGCATTGCCATTAAGTCAGTGGACTCACACCACAACGTATTTGCACTGCTGGATGGAGCAAATTGCTTCCTCAAAGTACTTCTTTCTCTCTACTAAGTATAAAGTGGGTCTAGACAAGTAGCCAAGTTAAATGTGATGAGTTGTTCTCCATTGTTAAGGCATTATTCAGGCCTACGAACACAGCAGAAATATGTTGATGGCACGCTTTGTTATTTCAAGCACTGCACAATTCAGAAAAACGTGGCTTCAGATACCATAAGATTGCTGTGTAATAGTAATATGGTTTAATCTGAAATCCAGAAGATGGCTAATACTTTAAAGACCCATCTTTGATACTTTGCTTGTCAAAGATTATTGCATCTCTTTTGATTCCAGACTTTCCCAAGTAGTTATTCTTGCAGATTTTCCCAGGGAACCCAGACTAGCCCAAAATTTGAGAATTACAACCATCTTTTCAATAAATGTTCAGTGGCACGATTGCTCATCATTGCTCCTAATTAGCATAAAACCCGCAAGAGATAAGTTACTGAATAACAGATCATTTAATATTTGGTGGAAACTAATTATAGTCACTGATGTTCATATACTGTCTAAGCAGGGGACAAATGACTGAAGCTACCTACAGTAACCGGTACCCTTACTTCTACTATACAGTGACTGAAAACCCATTTGTCCCTTTTTGGCAACCAGTGCTAGCATAAATGCTAGGAACCAGGAAATAAATACAGACAATTCTTTTAGCAAAGTTCTATAATAAAGAGATTTTTGCTTGAACAGTCATTTTGCCCCTTGCCAGCAGGATGCTGTCCAGGTGAGCAAATGCTCGAAGGAATAGGCAAGCCCTGTGGACTAGTAATCAGTTCCAATAAGCTTGTCACAGAGAATTTTGAGAGTTTCAGAGCTATAGAGTCCATTTCATAATGTACTGCCTAACTGTAGGCAATGGAGGCAGGAAAGTTCTCCTTGCAACCACAACAGCACCTCCATTCTCTCCAAACCATAGGCTGATTCTTATGTTAACTCCCGATCAAACACAGATTTCCTCCTGCCTATGGTCCTCAACTTGCCTTTCCAGGTAGTTGTTTTATGATCCAGAACAGAAGGAAACTGCCTCAGCCTTTGCAAATATCCATTTCTGGTCCTGAAGGGCATGTGATTAGCAAAGAAGCCAGACTCAAAATGCTAAACAGAAATGGCGACACCTGAACCACACAGAATTTTGGCTCATCATATTCAGGAAAACTAATTTACAGTGAGCTTCAGAACACTATTTAATTGCTTGTAAATTGCCAGGATATCAACAGATCTTCATACGTGGTATTAATGAATGACTAAGAGCAGGGAAAAGGTGAGGGAGGGGGATGATGACGAAAACTGCCAGAGTTTACCACGAAACAAAACAAACCCGTCTATCAAGGCTCTAAATTAAAACTTTACTTGTCTAAGTTGTCTGTATTGAAGTAAAAACATTACTGTCTTTTCTACTTTCTTTTCTATTTTAGCAACTACTTGCAAAACCAGCTCAGCTATTAGCAACCAAAAATATGTAAAAAGACTTCATCTTTCAAACCTAAGCAGTTGGTTAAGTTATTCCCGTTTCCCTGACAACCTGCCAGCATTCATGACCCAATGAAATTCCCAACTGAGCTGCTGACCAGGCAGTTAATAATTTAGATGTTTCTTTCTTTTGTGGGCCGCTGTTTGTCATTAATGATAGAACCACCAGCAAACAGCTCTTCATCCATTTCCTAAATGGGACAAGTGTGAGGTAACACTATATTCGTTAAATGAGACAAATTTCTGCAGACGTCTTTGCCTGGAATCACAGTAAAAACAAAGGACAAGAGCTCTGCTCTCATCAAGACTATGCCTTGAACACACCTAGAGTTACCATTAGTTGCTCTATCCTTTTTAAGTACTATTTTATTTCAAAGTAGGATGTGAAGATACTTAGTATAGAGGTATCAGCTAATTGCCATTGTTACTGTGTTTTTTTCCAACAAAGAAATGTCACTTCACTGACACAGGACTTATTAACAGCAGCCTAAAGCTTCTTTTTGTGCAGTATCTCCATTGAGCAGAGGAGATGAAACAAAACCTAAGGGTTGACAGCACTCTTGAAGCCTTGAGCAAGGAAGGCACTGTGCATCAGACTCTTCAAATAATATTTCCCTTGTACTCCTGAGATAAACCCAATTCTGCCCTTTGTCTTTTTAAACATATCTAGGAGATATTTGCCCCAGTGATGCTTATTCCTGCATATTCAAACCCAAATACCAGTGCAGCTGCATGTGGGAGTTAAGGCTGTGCAACAGTTGAAATAATGTCGTCTTTGGCCCATAAAAAAATTTCTACCCAATAGGAACAAATGTGTTTCACCACAATACAAACAAGTGGCAATTTACTGGGTGCTCTTTGAATTCCACAGCTTCTTCATAACTGATGTCTTCATTAGCACTTTTCAAGCATCCTCTCATTTCCATTGCTTCACTGAAAGAAAATTATAATTCAGCCTTACTTTATTTCCAACATTAATACAAGTGGATGTTCATTCCCCCACCACTCCTGCTTTAAGATGAAAATCTTACATCAGGAAAAAAAAAAAAAGACATCCTCCAAAAAGCCTGGTTCCTGGAAAAAAAAAAAAAAAAAATGTTTCCACAATTTCAAAAAAATCAAACCTGAAATCTCAAAGTACCAGTGCTATCAGGAAACTAAAACAGTCCAGAAGTACAAATACCAGAAAAAAAAATTCTCTAGAAGTGGTTCAGTGTTATTTTACTCCTCAGGCTGAAAGAAGTGTAAAGAAAAGGGGGAAAAAAGAGATGAAAGCTTTAAGTGTACGTGTATTTCAGTAACCTTTTCTGCTCCCCACCAGTACAGGGCCACAGAACAATTCAGAACAATTACGGCCATTAAAAGTTTTCTTTTCATGTTTGGTAGGACTAATGGGTTCTTTGCAGACACCCTGTGCCTTAATTTCTTTTCTTTAATCATATTTCAAATCTTTCTTGTGATTTTTCAGATTCATTGACCACATACAGTTATGTTTTGGCAACTTCATACATTGCCACTACAACTGTCAAAATCACTGAATAAACAGGAAAAAAAAAAATCAAGTGTGTAATTTGGACTGAGTACTTTTTTTAACTGCAGTAACAACTTGTTTCAGAGCAATAATTCTGGGGAGTGACTTGGGAGCCTAAAATCAGGCATCTAGTGCTTTTAAGTATCTTGTATGTTCTCCAGCTGCTACTCCAGAAGTATGTCCCATTAATCACATACCCTACTTGCCTAGCCTCTGCTGATATTTTAGATGTGTTGTGCATTCCTCTGATGCCTCTGTTCAGGCACCTTGCTTGCTCCCTTTGACTAGTTTGCCTGTATAAAAGAAGATAGGCAGAAAGGTATGCTGCTCCATAAAGCTCAGGAGAGGTTTCAAGAGTCAGTCTAAGAAATGTGAAGAGGTGGCCAAAACTGGCTTCACCAACTTAGTATGTTAGGAAAATAGGGAATTTATTCAGGAAGGCATGATATCATGCTAGTGATAAACGGGAATCACCCTGCTTCACTGACCCAGAATACACAGCCCAAGTAGAAATGAAATGTTGAAGCACCTCAGGTGGTATGGTACCATTAGGAGAGGAGTTAATGAGAAAAATCAGGATATGGAGAAACATCAGGAAAAATTAAGTTGAAAAGAATTATAAAATGACATCTTGCTACAGCCTACCAGAACCTGTCTTTGAGCTTAAGGAAATGTATTTTATCTCCTAGGTAGATGGTCCATACTGAGCTCTAGAAAAAGTCTTAAGTGCAGACAGACAAAGAGCATGTGAAAACTTAGAACAAACACAGAAACAGCTTTAAATTTTCTGTATTGACATTGAACTATGGGATACAGTTTAATAGATCTGGATGGCACCATAAAAAGCTACTTTTTTTAACATTCAATTCGGAATTAAAATCACATGAATTAAAGTAGGAGTAACACCCTGTATAATAAAAATAAGACAAAGGAGCAACTCCTGGAAGGATTTTTATTTTCAGTTGTTTTCTAAAATAAATGCATGCTAAAGCCTGTTTCATACTACAGTAAAAAAAAAATACAGCAAAAAAACTTGGTTTAAACAAGAAAAATAATTCAGAAATAGACAAAGCTATTTTAAAAATATATTTTTCCTCTTTAAAAAATAAAATTAAAAAAAAAAATATGTCTGACTGCTTTTGTACATCTCTTTCCAAGTTTATTAACTTGTGAGCCCAATTCAGCACACACCGAAGCCACCGGGAGTTCCATAAGTCACTTACAGTCCATGAAAAAGGGTCAGAAGTGTTTCACTCTGTCCACAAAACCTACGGATTTCAATACAAGCCATTTAAACATGAACACAATCCCAAATTCTACCTAGATCCTTGGATATCGGCCACTGGTAGTACTGTTTATGGCTACTTGTATAACATTTTCATGATAATATGAATAAAATCAAGTTCATTACATGCAAAAGTAGGGGAAAAAAAAGTGGTCCAATACCATATTTTTCAGCTATTTGATCATTATTAACATTGTAGCTATTAATGTCCATAAGTTACTTACATAATGATTCCTATCTCTACAAGACCTCCATTTATCTTATTTTCTTTCCTAAGCAATAAAAATTATAGCAGTTCACTATTTTATTTTTCTCCTGTGATATCCTGATCAGATGCTGGCTTCTCTTTCAGATCTCACCAGAGCACCACGATCTTGCTACTACCACAAGCACTCAGCTGCCATCCCTGCTAAGCTACGTCTTACACTTTTAGAAAGAATTGTTTCATCTTAAACGTACTACAGGAGCTAAATGCACACTTCTATAGCCAGCCTCAACACTTAGTGGAGGCTCTGCTTCACACAATCTGTTCATAACACTAAACAGTGGCAAAAAAACAAAACGCTGAAGTTACTCTACCACTAATATAACAACTCTATGGCAATCTACACATTTCAATGCCTCATCTCTACTCCTCCCTTAAGTCAAATTTTCATCAGAAATTGTTCCATTGGTTGTTACTGTATTTTTCCCAGAAAATCTGATACATTATTCAGAGATTAACCTGCTGTATAGCATACTGTCAATTGTTTCCCTAAAAGAAAGGTAAATTACCATGATAAATTATATTTGCTGTTTCAGTCAGTATTTCTAGCTTTCTAATGTTCTGATAGGCTCAGTGTCAACACCTGGTTTTCATAAATAATCAGAGCTGTTGTACTAATGTCACCTTTTTACCCCAATGAAAGTTTGCATAGTGGCAATCATTAAACAAACCAATGCTAGGGGAGCACAGGAAGAGACTAAGTGGCTTGTTTTAGCTCCTAATCATTACTGCTGTCCACGCTTGTACAGTTAGGACTCAATGACAAGTGCTACTGTACATGGTCCTAAAAACCACCCAGCCTCTCGTGTGCCAAATCTACCTACCTGCCAAATTAGCAGGGTAGCTCATTTGTATGGCAATCACATTCACATTTGAAGGACTGGTGCCTCTGAAAGTGACTGACCAACTGAGGCAAACCAGTGGACAAAGTCATGATCGTTTGTGTTTATGTGTATAATAGAGACATGTTTCTATACTCTGTCAAAAACAACAAAAAAGAGAAATACTTGAAAATAGGACTACAAGTTTGTTTTCTTCTCTCTTTTGTTCCTTTTAAACCTCACAACAACTATTTGACTGGCCCTAAATTCTAATCTGTAGAGTAGATTTTGGTTTGGTTAGCAGGTTTTGTTTGGGTTTGGTTTGTTGTTGGTTTTAGTTTTTTGTTTTGGTTTGGTTTTTTTGGGGAGGGGTGGGAAGGGTATGGAGGTGTCAGGGGAACAGCTGCTGCTTTTTCTGTCATGTTCTAACTTGCTGGCACCATTGTCTTCGGCCCATGCTTTCCTGCCTTCAAACTTTTTGCAAACTGTTTAGTGTAAAATGGAGAACTTCAGAAAACAGAACTAGAACACAACAAACTGTTTCACAAGATTATGTAAAAAATACCTCACTGGACTCAGAGCCATATTATAACTTGCATGCCTTGCACAGCCTGCAGGGACAGTCAAAAGCTTGTTCTTGAAAATGGGCACAGAGATCATTCATATTTGCAGAAGAAATTTCCAGAACTGTGTACCACACTGTAGACTGCAACAGCATTTACTACAGCCATGGTCCCTGGTAAACACTGCAACCATGCATTAAGTTAACCTTTTATAAGAAATATATGGAGAAGTCAAATTGATAAGAACAAGGAAAAGAATATTTATTACTTAATTTTATACTGGAAACACTTATTTTTATGATCTCCGGAATCCATTTCAGATGTTTGTTTTTGTTTTGTTGGGGTTTTTTTGTTTGTTTGTTTTGGGGCTTTTTTTGTTTGTTTTTTTTATAGGAAGAAAACAACAAACCTTATTCTTAAAAACAAAGCTAAAGGCCAACTTCAGATTGTTACTTGTATTTTTGCATTGACTGCAAAAATGATGGTTAACATCATGAAGCCAACATTTCGCCTACACCATTTGTATTTGCTCCTCAATACTTCCAGGGAAAAGGAGAAAGGGATATTTACCTCCTAAGAGTCATGCTACTTAAAAATGTATTTTAAAAGGACTTAGCCAAGGAAGAGTGGATAAAAAGAAATTAAAAGAATAAATATAGCTCTAAGACTTTATCAATTCATTGATTAAGTTCGTTATTACCAAAACCTATTTAAAATTAAATCTTACTGTACATGCAAAAATTGAATAGAATTTGATGTCCGAACAGTGTTGATGGAAGATGGTAGAAGAGTCTAAATTATCTATTTTGAGCTAAAACTACTAGCAAAATTTCTTGAAATATGTGGTAAATTGCTACGCTCATCAAGGTAAATCAAGCCTTGCATAAGAATGCCTTTTGGAAATAAGTGAATAATTCAGTTTTTATTTTCTGTCTAAATTTTGATGACATAATTGTCTGAAGACAGAGCATCCAAGCTTTTTATAAGGATATAAAATAAATCCATTCTCTTTTGTAAGGAATAATTTAAAACAGCATTAAATAATCTGCATAAGTAAAAGCATCTGAAATCAAGGAACAAGGATATGAGATGAATGAGACATTATTAATAATGATGCTGTCATAGTTAATGATTTTACAGCTTACTAGAGGCATGGCCAGTTAAGCCAGAATTAACTAGTAGCATAGTCTCCGCAACCGAGTGGTATTTTTATTTGTCACTCAGCTGCTGGAGGAAAATGCAAGTCTTTTAATGAACTATGAAATCAACCAGTAAAACACTTTTGCTTATGAGACAGGCTGACTAGTATCAAAGTTATACATCATATATGCAAGACGCTGTTCAGTCTACCACAGTACACCGAACTCAGCCTGGAAAACTACAGTGTCAGCCAGCAGATACTGACCGATAAAATCTCTGTGAAGCAAATGAGGGTGTCTGAGGACAGCTTTAAAATGTTTTATTGCTCTTAACTTCACACAAAGCATAGCACGGGGTGTAGAAAAGCAAGGGTCTGCATTACTCTTCTTCAGGGACCCCACACAATTTGGTTCCCAATATAAATCAGATCATCTTTATAACTCACAGCCTTTTCTGGCTGAGACACATAAGGAAGTTCATCTGGGCTCTTTGTGGCAGCAGCATCTGTATTTCTGAGCTAATTTCAATCATGTGTTGGTTGAGAGTGACCCAGGCACTAAATCCTGGATTTTAACCTACTAAGTACCCTGATTTAGTGCTTGTGCCCAAATTAGTCCACAGGTTGGCATATATCTCAAGCCTGTGGCAGAGCACAAAGGAGATTAATACTGTAAAGACCACTTCACAAAAGTGAGACCAGTGCACAGACTGTCTTCCAGAAAAGACTCAACAGAAACTATCAAGAGGGCACATGAAACCCTGTTGTGGAGGCTTTTTACCACACTCAGGATTTTTTATGTTTAGGAGAAAGTATTTTAGACACCTCAGACTGAGCTGCTACATGCCATCCCCATGACTAAAACCTCCATTTTGCTAAAATTGACAAATGGCCTTCAGAATAGTCCAGTAATTTTGAAGTAGAGCATGTCCCACATTCTACCCACACAAAATATGAGCCAGCTCATTTATTTTAAAGACAGGCTCCTCAGACCACCAAGTTTATTTTCCAAGAATCAATGCACCATAATTGTCTAGCCTAAATAGTCTAAATAGTTCCCGATTTTGATAATATTTGCACTGTTCTTTTTTCATGTCTGTTACGTAAAAATTGTAAAGAACAAAACTGAACACATCCATATGCATTCCTGTTATAGGCTCAGATAACTCAGTGATTATAATATTTTTAAACTATAATGCTTGTATATCAGAATTGGTTTTGAGTAACTACTGAAGTTAGTTGTACATTAATGCAAGAGGCAATAAAATTATCCTCTGATACTATAGCACAAGCAAAATCCGAAGAACAGATTGCATCACCTAGCTTTTTCTTTACACATGAATCCTATCAGATTAACTTCCTTTGCTTGTTTGTATTTTGATTCCCTCAGTCTTTAAAGAAGACTCAAACAATGTAAAAGATCAGGGAAGTGGCAGGAATCACAATAGGTTGTGAGACAAATGCAAAGAAGAGATGAAAAAAAAATTAAGGGGAAAGAAAGAATTTTTGAGGGAATGTTTGGGTGAATAACTAGACAGAATAGGAAAAAAACCAACCACATTAAAGACCTTTTATCAAAGGCTCTCTAATAACTGTCAGATCATGCCACATTACCATACAAAAGTCACTGGAGTATAACTACATATTTTCCCTTATTGACCTATAGCTTAAACTTTCTCTGCATCTCAATTTGCTGTTTTAAAAGGCTGGAAAACAGGACAGAAAAGGATCTATAACCTACTTGGTGGGGGGATGGACTGTGTGGAAAAGTTTTCTTATGAGCAGAGATGAAAATGAAGTTGTTTTTTCTTCTTTATAAGATACATCTTTCAGTTTTAGATAGAGATATTTTGAGAATTACCACCACTAAAATAAATTCAGTATAGTACATACATAAGAAATACGTATATATACACACAGACAAATAACACATGGCAAGTGGAGTCACAGCATCAATAAGCCAGATTTAAACTTAAAATCTGTTTCTTATATAGCATCTTAAGTTACTCCATGCTTACAGTTTTAGGTTTAGGTTTTTTGTTGTTGTTTTACTGATTTCTTCCTGAAGTTTCTCTACACATCTGGTGAGATATTGTTTATTAGAAAAGGCAATAAACAGTGCTAGACTGAGTCAACTATTGTCTTCATCTGTACAACCAAAATGGAAATGCTTGCAGGACAAGGGGGGGAGGTGGAACGGTGGAAATCATGGAAAATGCAAACTATTGTTCAAAGTCACACACAGAAAGATAGTGCAAGTAGTCAGAGCAATTGGATTTTGTACCACCCAGTATCTGGATGATATGGGAAGTGTCTAAGGTTCATAATTATGAGCTCCAAGATCCTACTAAGAAGTCTTACCAAGAGAATTATTAACTCTCCATCCCACCCTGTATATCTGCTTCCTTACAAATGTCTTACCATGAATGCTACCACAGAAAGGTCCCTGAAATAGGAGTTGCTTCCTAGGATGAGTGGAGGTTTTTCTAAAGTTAACCAAACATTTTGACAGAGAAAATACCCGTCGTCTTACATGCTACATATTGCAATGTAGCTATATGGATTCAGTACTTACTTTGAGTGACAGCCAAGGGCTCCTTGCAAACTGCAAAACAAACTCTTTGATGCCTACTGCAATTATTACAAAAGCCGAAAAAAAACTCTTAAAGATTCAGTTATCCTGCAGATCTGTTATTGTTTTTGTTCAATGGAATAAATGGAGTAAGAGTCTTACGTTCTTGATTAAAACACTTTGCATGTGGCATTATAGAATCTCATTCAGCAGCTAGCATCTATTACCAGCATAAGAACAAAAAGGTCAAAAAAAATGAAGTGTACTTGTATTTTGAAATGTGGTTACAGAAGTGGTATCATTATTCACCATGCTTATTGTATCTCAATGATCAAATTTGCTCCATTTACATAGGAAAAAAAAAAAATCTAACTTCCAAAGTAAATACAACTAGGGAGGCTGTTATGCGATGTGCACCACTCAGCAGTGGCACAATTGCATTAAAAAAGTCACACTGGAAAAATGAGTATGTAAAAGAAACTTTTTATTAATTTTGAAAAATAATCACAGGAAGCATGCTATTAAGATAATATGACCTTGTGTACAGACTGGCAGAATACTTTGCAATAACAGAATGTTGGGGTTTTTTTCCACAGTTTTGTGATAAAAAAAAAAAAAATGAATATAACATTCTTGCTTTAGCAAGAGAAAGTTTATATTGCCCCAAAACACTTCACCGACTACAATGACTACAGTTGCCTTTAAAAAATTCACAGCACTTGTATTTGTTATGAATGAGATAGGCAGAGAGACAAGCACTGGACCAGAGACTGATGAACATCCAGAGAGAATGGAGCTCTGACTTCTTGGAACAAAACAGTGCCTGGACTCTGGAGAAACAGTAAGAAAAATGCTCAGAATGCCACAACAGGTAAAAGAACAGATATTATTATTGGTAGGTTTTGTTCAGTATTAAATTTGTGATGTTTCATGTTAGTTTCCTTCTGACAAATCTAATAATGGGCCTCATACAGTGATGAGATTTTATGACCTAGAGAACTGCAAATTTTGCAGTTTCTTTTGGACAAACAAGAAAGAATCTATGAACACCAAGTAATTTATAACAGTGCCAAAAGTAATCCAGTGCTCAAATTCCTTTCCAATTACAATGCTGATTTATTTAATTGCCATGACATCTTTTAGACACCTGCTGCAAAACTTACTATGAAGAAAACAACAAAAATAATCGGATGTAGATCAAGCTGAGGAACCAACCCAAACATTTCTTCTGGAGTGGCAGCCATGTATATGGTAACAGTTCCTTGATTACAGACACATAACAGGGACCATAAGAATTCTTTCTGCCCTGCTAAATCCTACCATTGCCTAAATATTCTATCCAGCCTAGACAGTGTCAAGTGACCTAACAAGTCTCATAACTTGTAACACCACCATCGCATGCAGCACTGGCTTTTGAAAGGCTTGATTCCCTTCCTAGGGATGAGATGTAGACATCCAGCTCAAGAGAAGATACAGATCAGTCACTTGCCGTGATAAATACAGGCCATCCAAGGACTGTCCAGCTCAGCCCTAGAATATCTTAGTAAGGCTGCAAGTGAAAGCTGCCAAGACAAGCTCTTAATTGGACTCTTAGGAACTGGGGATAAGAGTGACCTTAAACCAAAAAAGCTAATGTGAATGCCAAACTAGTATAGAGATTTTCATCAAAAAGTACTAAAATAACTGCAAAATTTCAACTATTTTGCTGCACAAACCTTATGTAGTTATTTTATGATGGAAACCCAGCAGTATCACAGAAGCAATAATAAAGGAGTGTATCAAGGGATGAATAGTTCTCCTGGCCTCAGTTACACAGTATGTAAATTCTTAGGAGAAGCACTGTTCTTTCCATTTTAAAGATTGAAGATGTGCCTGTTTTTACTTTATGCTTAAGTGACTACATCAGCATTGCAGGAAGCCCAAAAGAACCAGACTTGGCATGCAATGTCAGCCTGGGAATATACCAGCTCTCCTACTGCCTAGAAGTCCTCCACAGTAGCTGAAGGACTTAGTCTGGTCAGCAGACATACACAAACTGATCCTTTTTCTTTTCCATTGTCAAACTGTCTGCAATATCAAACTGTAGATTATGTTCATTTTATCTCTTATCTGTGCAAGGACAAATCTCGGGGCGTGCAAGCACTCATATTGCTTTTGAGGAAACTCATCATAGCACTTGTGTAGGAAATAAATTGTGCAAAGGCATATGCTGAAGACCTCTGCACTACATGTAAAGGCAGTAGTTGTATCACCTTTCACCCTTATATCCCCTCTAGGAATAGCTTATGGTTAGATAGAGTTCAAAACCGGTGACAATTAAGAGACCAACATGCTCCTGATGCAAGCTGAAGACTCTCAGCTCTCCACTGGTTTATTATTGCCATCTGTCTCCTGATGCAACATCAAATTACTTGGAGAATCTACAGGGATGTGCTCCAATTTTGTTTATCAGCAAAACGCACACTTTACCCTTTACTGTGTTTGGGGATGGAACAGAGATTGCCTGTTTTCAGTCACACTACAAAAAGCTAAAGATGCTCATCTGAATTCCATATTTCCCACATCTGAGATGAGTATTAGAAGAACATGCTGTCCATTCAGTCACTAAAATATGTACTTAAAGCAGCTGAAGAAATGCAGTTCTGCCTCAGGTGGCATCCAGAGGAGACCTACAAAGATTATTCCTCAATATGGAAAGAGTGACATGTTTGCTTTAGGAAAGTACACTGCTTCTACTCCACCTAAAACAGGATTACACTGTGCAATAGTCTACTCTGCAGATACTCTAGTCAAAATGGGGGCTACAAGGCCTTGGATCCAAGTCACCCTAGTCACCCTCTACAGGACAAAGCTTACCAATTCAGACTGGGCAGCGCATAGCACTGCCTTCACTGCTGACGTCATCAAAAGCATGGCGAGTACCACCTTGTTGGTCTATGTCTTGTGCTCTAGTGCCAAAAGCAAAAGCGTAGGTCTTGCAGTCACGCCTCTAACAGACCACAAAAAAAACCCAGTACCTAGCTTCTTTTGGAGCAGACATGGGACTACTGCATCTGAGCATAAAACGAAAAGGACAGAGTGAAGAAAAGGTTCAAGAACAGTATAACTTTCCAGTCACACAGAGCACATTTCTCCTGGAACAAGAACTTGTTTCCCCAAAACAAGAAGTTTTTTTATCTATTACTTCACTGTTTGTAGGAAAAAAACAAAGCCAGCCACAACAATGTATGGTTTTCTTTTTTTTTTTTTTTCTCCACAGCTGTCAGAAGACTCCAAATAAAACCCCTGTCATTTTCTCTTTATTACCAACTTTAGAGCTCTCACTGGAGCTGCATATCTGAAGGACTTCACTTAAGCTCAGAATAAAATGGATGCATTTCAAAGCTAACTACAGTCTATTTATAATCCAACTGAATGCACCTTCTCATCTGCAGTGGGCTTGTGAATTCATATTCAGAATAAAACTGCAGGGGCTGTCAACTCCTTCCAACAGAGATTCTTAACAGTATCCCTCTGTTCCCTCACAACTACTGTGCTTCTTCCAAAAACTAAATCCAAAGTCATAACAAAAGTTTCAACACTAGATGTCCAACTCATCATAACCCACTGTATACTGTGGAAGTCTCCAGTTAGACACATCTCCCAAACAGAAGACACTATTTGGAACAGAAGATTCAAGCAGAGACTCTGTAGTGGTTTGAGTATGATGTTGCTATGTGAAGATGGTATATAATTACATATATGTCCATAGTTACTTTAAGAATACCAAAGGCAAGAAAGAAAGTGACTTTCCACCTAAATTCCTTTTAACAGAACCTGAATAAAACATCTAGATATTTTTGGAGCTCTCATGATTCATTAATATTTTAACTTTCCAGTCTGGAACTTTTTACATTCTCCTTTCAATTAGTGCCCAAGTAACTACTTGAGTGAACATACAGGTATCCACATATGTCCAGGTTTCATTGATTCCACATTTTTGAAATCAGCATTCTATTTCCTAGAAAAGAAACCTGTTGTGGGAACAGATCAAAAGCAATTTCATATTTTGTTTTTAAAACATGTTTCATTTTTCCTTGTCTCTCATCTTCTAGAAATGAAAGCATTTTAAAAAAGAAAAAGCAAACACTTCCCTTTCTCAGCTTTTCAAAAGGCTGAAGCTGAAGACTGAAAGAGAAAAAAAAAAGTTTCCTACAAAACATTTAAGAGATTCCCTTTCACTTTATCAGGGTAGTATTTTCATGTGTCTTGCCTTTATAAAAATAAGAACATTATTAAACTGAATGCTATATATTAAGAATGTTCTCAGTTGTGAAGAATCTCTCAGTGTTTTTAAGATTTAACTTGGAAAAGATTGCTTTTAAGTAAAAACTTAATTGGGCAGTACAGATATTTTTGCTAATGTTCACTTCATTAGTTTCCAAAGACCATACATCTCACCTGGTAGTTCTCTCACCTATATAATTCGTAAGACAGTTTGCAACTCGAATCCAGGCCAAGAGTGTCAGATATGTTCAGCTCCATTTCAACACCAAGTATTAACATGATTATCACACTGGGTTTTGATCCCTTTTAAAAATCTGACCTGACAGCGTAAGTGAAATCCTTGGCAACACTGGTTAGCTTCCATAAAAGAGATCATTGTGTATCAGCTGCTCAAGGGAACTCTTCTCTGCTAGATATAATTGAACAAAGACTTTTGAGGCAGCAAGCAATTACTAATCTATACTGGGAGAGCATTGTGTGAACATACTGCAAGTACTGATGATTAGCAGTCAAATCCTGATACTACTGTAATCTTTATAAATTTCTATTTACTTTATCAGGGTTGAGAATTTGTCATACTACTATGAATATATTCAGAGATTGCTATTTTCTCCTTTCTAATGATGTTCAGAGACACTAAAAGACAGTTGTGCTTTTCCCCCTTCCCCCACCCTCCATAGCACCATTGCAAGTATAGTACAATAACATTATGTCAATGACAAAGCATTCAGCAAAAATAAACATGATGTACACACAGATGCAAACTGAATCATGAACACCTTTTCTTTTCAAGGCAAGACTCACACAGAGTTATTTGCATACTTTTTGAAGTTCCTACTTTGGACTCCTTCCATTACCTGCAACCTCTTAAAAAGTCTGAACAATGTTCTTGATCTGTTCAGAGGTTCCTCTCCAAGCAGAAATGATGCTCTTAAACAAAATGCCATAATAGCTTCACAAACTGTCTTCAGGGAAGCAGAAACGCTGGCCAGGATGTGAAGGATCCAAATGAGACACATGAAAAATGCATGTGTTTGTCATCTCAGCTAATGGCTTGCTAGTTTGGACATACTAGCTGGCCCTCAAAAGCTGTTGCAACTATTGTGTTCATAGGACACTTATGTTCACATCTCAATTAGGCTTTTTTTGTGGGTCTGTCCTTAAGGCCTCTTAGAAACTTTTTATTCTGCTATTTTCACCCCAATACACATTCCTACTTGATATTCCTACTTGATTTCTCAGGGTGTATATTATTCAACTTTATGACATTTGGACTGGAAAACAAATGCCAGCATTAATTCTATTATTGTTTTCTCGGAAGTCCTTGTTGTTGATTTTGCAGAAGAGTATAAAATTGTCTTGTCTTGCTTTTTTAAGCATGTTGAATTACATTAATTTCTACCCAGACATAGACAAATGGATAAAGTCCCCTAACCTAGCAAGCTTATACCTCCTAAACAAGCATAAAGAAAATGTAGATGTAAGTAGCATTTTGCTAATCAATTACACTACCATTAGGACAAGGCTACTGTTTTGGTTTGCATGCTTTCAAACTTTGTGACTGCTCCAAATTTTTTCAGGTGTTTCAAACTGTATTTATACACGAGGCAGACTTTAGATCTGGTTAATTGTTCATGACTCAGACTAACAGGTAGCAATTGCTATGAACTTTCCAGTCTCACATTAAGTGTCCTATTTCCACTTCTTCAAACTCTCGCTTCATTTGTGATGTTAAAAAAAAAAAAACACTCAGAATTAAGAGCCAATATCATCTTCACCTCTGTTCTTTGGTTCATGTTAATAACTGTGAGGTCACAAGACCTGTGATGGCCCACACTACCTCAAATGACTATAGAATCTAGTTTAATATATGAAAAAAAAAATCTCAAATGTCATGTTTTCTTTTTTGAGGGAACAAAACTCTGTACAGTCTTGGAAATGCAGAATCATATGATAGATAAACTAATTTATAATGGAACTAAATATAAATATCTCATCCTAGGTGAAGCCCCAATATTAAACACTATAGTAGCTGCATTTTAGAAGGCATGGTTGTTAAGACTATTTAAATAGTGAGTCTGAAAATACTAATATTATTTACACCTCAGAAATTGAAAAGCTTCCAAGTCTTAAAAGTGACTAAACTCTCAATTATCAGCAATAAAACATAAAAGAAACCAGTCTCACTATGCAGATTTTATTTTAAGATGTGATGTAAATATATAACTCTAAATTAAGATTTTTCCCTTACAGAAAAAAAAAAGATATGCTTAACAGAGTTGCTTTTAATAGTTTGTGGAGACCACTCCTGAAAAAAGAGTTCTCTCTACTTCTCTATTGTTACTTCATCATACTCAGAACACAAGCTGTGCACTAAGCTATAAAAACAAAAAAACTTGCTCAGAGAAATATTTAAAATTATTAAAACTTATAATAGATTCTGGTGCCATGCTGTATAAATTGACACAGAAATAACAGACACTAAGTTTTACCTAAAGGTTCAAAAGAAATTCCTACAGGTCTGGCCATATGTTGTATTTCATTTCATAGTTTACCAGAAATATATTATGCAATTAGTTTTCTTCCTAGGAAATTCTCCAACTACCAATACACGTATTAACCCACATTCATTATAGCAAAATATTCTTTATACATTGTAGATTGTTTCTATACCCTGACTACTGGTTACAAAGTAAGTAGAACCTCCATTCCTCCAAATCAGGGTATTCTGTATGTATTGCAGAGAGGTGGTCTCTCTTTCTTTTTGGCTTAACTGGTCTTCTTGCCCATTTACCTTCAAAGCTGCTGCTTTGCAGCAGCAATGTATGACATTATTGCTAGCAAGGTAAGAAAGGTAGCTCCAGGGCATCATGAAGAAACAACTCTTTTTGAAGGAAAGGTGTTTGTTACCCATCATCTGCCAGAGACCCTGCTGAAAATCTTTTATGAGTTTTGATGACCGAACAGTAGCATTGAAGGCTGTTCACATTAATGTCATTTACAAGTTATCTCCTTTCTTGGTTTCAGCCTGTTAGAGACTTCCCAAAGGAGATGGAGGAAGATAATTCCAGAAGGCTAACTTTTGCCGACTGAAACAAATCTTTCTAAACTTCCTCTTTCCTCTGTTTTCATCAGTCAAATAGGCAATCTAGGGAGATTAAACTCAATAGACTAAACTTACTCTTTGTGATCATC